>NW_006770356.1:737247-802010 GCF_000442215.2 Lipotes vexillifer | reverse complement strand
CAAAAAAAAAAAAAAAAAAAAAAAAAAAAAAAAAAAAAAAAGCGATGTAAAACATGAACCTTCTGTATAGTCGATGCAAAAAAATTGGTGATATGCTAAGGATATCCCAGTGAATGTCCACTGACTTTAATATTAATTTGCGTTGTTGAGAAAAACTTTTGAAATGAGCATTTCGATTGCCAGGAATTTTGATATTAAATATATTACTATGTTTCCAAATGAATTATACATTTGGAGTAAAAACTAGATGTTTATTTTTCATATATATAAACTTTTTTTTTTTTAAGTTTCATGCTGAGTAAGTCTGAAAACATTCATTCATGGAGTACCTTTTTCCTTATTCCTTCTTTATTCAGATATAGCCTTTCTTGAGATTTTGATGCCAGAAACTAATTTAAAATGGGGAGAACTATCAGATAAATGTTATTAAACACATTATGCCAATATCAAATAACCTGCTGCATAACTAAACAAGGAGATGCAAGCGATATTAACTGAAACCGTGTCTCAAGATTTCCATTTAAGGGAGCCATGTGATTTAGTGAAAGAAATTTAGGACTTGAAGGAAACAATCTATTTATTAACATATATTGTTATTGCTTAACTTCCTCCAGAATGTTTTCAAGACCACCAGAATTTGCAATTAAGGTTTATCACCTTCCAGCATATATTATTTTCAGAATCTCTTGTGGTATGGAGAAAGATTTTTCATATGTAAAGTGGATAAAATATATCTTCTTCCAAAAACAAAAATCCAAGAGCAGAGGTCTGTAGCCTCTACATTTTTAAAAAATAATTGAGATAAAATTTATACAACATTAAACTAATGACTTAAAAGTCCATTTTAAAGTGAGCAAGTTTGTGGCATTTAGTACATTCACATGTTGTACAATCACCGCCTCTATCTAGCTCCAAAATATATTAATTCAACACCCCAAAAAGAAATACTGTGTCTATTAAGCAGTTACTTCCCATTCTCCCATCCCCCAACCCTAGCAACCAATCTGCCTTCTGTTTCTATGGATCTACCTATGCTGGATATTTCGTATAAGTAGAATCATACAATATATGACCTTTTTGCTTGTGGCTTCTTTCACGTGCCATAAAGTTTTGAGTTCATCCACACTACTGCATGCATCAGTACTTCAGCCTTTTATACAGTTCAATAATATTCCTGTAAACTTGCTACCTATTGACCTGTTGGTGGACATGTGAATTGTTTCTACCTTTTGGCTATTGTGAATAGTGCTGCTATGAACATACATGTACATCGACTCATTTGGGTACCTGTTTTCAATTCTTTGGATATATATCTAGGAGTAGAATTGTGGGGTCATAAAGTACTTCTATGTTTAACTATGTTTTGAGAAATTACCAACCTGTTTTTCATAGCAGCTGAACCATTTTACATTCCAACCAGCAATGTATGAGGGTTTCCATTTCTCCACAGTCATCAACACTTTTTTCTTTTTCCTTTTCTCATTGCCTCCCTCCTCCTTCCCTTCCTTCCCTTGCCTACCTACCTACATTTGTTCCTTACTCCCTCCTTCCTTCCTTCCTTCTTTTCTTTTTGGTTACAACCAACCTAGTCAATGAAAAAGTGGTATCTTGTGGTTTTAATTTGCATTTCCCTAATGACTGATGCTGAACATCTTTTCATGTTGTAGAACCAATCTAAAATGGAGTCACTTCTGTCATGGATGAAATGGAAATGGTCAACACAGGTGCACAAGTGAAACAACATAATGTTACAGGAATTTACAGCTCTTCTCAGAAATCAGCAGAGCATACCAGCCAGTCCCCAAATGCCAAGTATGTCCACACCATCTCTGTGCTTCCTTGTGCCTTTGACTCAGGTACCCTAATCCAAACAAGAAAGAAAACCACCAGGTAATCAATCAGCTGAAAAAGCCAATAACTTATGTATTTATCCCATATCACCCTTAGTCTGTGGGCAATCTGGACTCATTGCTCCTGTAGCTTTGCCCAGCTTGCAGGTTAAAAGCCTTGCAATAAATTCATCTTTCTGCTTTTTAAATTTTTATTCAGTGTGCAGCATTTGGTTTTTGACAATGTACTTATAAACCATTTGTATATCTTCTTTGGAGAAATGTCTGTATATGACCTTTGTCCATTTTTATATTGGGTTGTTTGTCTTTTGTTTTTGAGACATAAGCTTATATTCTTTATCATGTATGGTCTCTGAAGTCAGTTTTCTTTAAGCTGTGTTTAGCTAGTGTTTTGACAGTCATTTCCTTGAATGCTGGGAGAGAGAGAGATTGGGTAGAGGGGGGCAGGAGGGAAATGAAGGGAAAAAAAAGAAAAAAAAAATGTCTCCCAATCTTTACGGATTGGCTAAATAGTGGGGCCCTCCTTCAACACTTAGCCAGGCCAATTCTGCCTCAGTCTTCATTATCTGCTTACCCTGTGCCTAGAGATTAGCCAGAGGGGAAAGCTTAGTGTACCTGCAGGTCTTCTCTGAGCATGTGTCCTACCTAGGGCATGCATATGATTTTCAAAATCCCCCAGTATACATAGGCACTATTGAGTGCCCTAATTTCCCAAAGAAACTCTCTCCCCAGTTTCTCTCCCAGGCCTTTAGCACTCTATTGTTTGCTTCAGTTGTAATCTTCTGCCCCAGGTGGCTATGGGTTTTTCATTCACCTTATGTTTCTGAGGCAATCCCACAGATTTTCAGACATGACTGAGTTCTAAGTTAGGTTAGACAAAGACAAGTTCCTTGCCTCAATATTCAGGCAGCCCCAGAGAGGTTAGACCAGACATATACAATTTTTTGAGAATAAGTTCTGCTCTGCTCCTCTGGAACCAGGGACCTGGGTCCCAGTCTAAGACATGGACTGCTATCATCAAGACTGCTGCTGAGCTGGGAAAGAGAATGTGGCAAGGGCAAATGAAAATGCCAAAAAATATCCTCACCATTTTCACATTTTATTTTTCTTGATTCAGCATTTGCTTGTTTGCTATAAACCTTTCACTGTTTTCCAGAATTCTGACAAAATTGATTCTGACAGTTTTTGCTGGAGTTTTCAATGTTTCTGTGGCATGTTGAGCCCTTGAAGCTACCTGTTATATATCATTTTCACTGACCTCACTCACTCATTTGTTTTTAAATCACAGAATTTCCACTGAAGTGGCATCTCAGTATACCTTCTAGTGCCTGAACATAAAGATTGCAGTTTCTGCTTCTACCTTTGGAAGCCAGGAAGGTGCTCTCACTGGGACAGTAAAGATGTTCACAGCATCCCAGATACTTATTCCAAATATTCTCCAATAGCTCAGGAGTTAACATTCTGAAAGCATGTTTAAGCCATTTAGAAGTAAACAGATGTTCTTTATTCTGTACTTAAAAGGAATAACCTAAACTATTTCTTGTCAAACATTGTAGTTCTCTTAGTCATAGTGTCCCATGGCACACTGTGCACTAAATTTAGTCCCACTAAAATTGGTATACAAAAAAAAAAAAAAAAAGAAAAACCTAGGAAAAAAGAGCTGTTTTAATTTAATAAAAACTCAGGCATGGAAACTCTCTACATGTTTGTAATGATTCCGAGTATACAGAATATTGAAGCATTTGAGATGAATGTAATATTCTGTCTTTGATATACACAACCTGGCATGCAAGGCAGACAGGGCATCCTGCAGAGTAGGATGCAAGAAATCTGTCTAAATATGAGAACTCAGTTTTTGAAAATTATTCATGAACAGATAGGAGATGAAGTCATGAGAGAAGAAATCCCTCATTAGTAAGGATACAGTGACAAAGTGAATCCAACTCAGTTATATGGTATATTTTCATTAAAATAAGTGGAAAAGAAAAACACTAAAGTTGTAAATTGCAGGACAATAGATTACAATGTTTAAACTTCCTTTTTTAATTCTTAATAAAGAAAACTTAATCCTGAATTTCAAAAGCATGCATATGAATAAATCCATACATATACTTGGATAGACACAGTGTAAGTACAGCTTTATTTTATTCTGTCCTAATAGCTTTTATCTATAGCCTTACATTCTTATTAGACAATTGAAAAGAAGGCATAATGTGAATGTCATCAATATTTGTATCTATATATCAAATATATGTCTCTTCTCTCATTCTGATAATTCCTTAAGAAAAAAAAAGTAAATAGTACACAGAGATAGAAGTAAAGGAAATAATTGTTGCTACAGGGACTTTGACACATGTTTAGAAAATGAGAAGCAGATGGGAACTTAGTGCTACCTCAAAGACAGTGGAGGGAGTCCTGGTCCAATGCACACATGGAAGAAGGCTGCAGTAGCACAGTTGGCTCCAGTAGCAGCCTAGAGAAGCTCAAAGCTTGGCATAGGAGGAAAAGATGGAAAGCATAACAGAGAAGGGTATTAACTGAGGGTTATGACAATGGCTGGAATTTTTGCCAATTATTCTTCCCCATCTTTTAACTTCACATGTTGTATAGAATCATCAGAGGTTCAGCATTGACTTCTAGAGCAGCGCTTTAAAAAATAGTGAAATGATGTCCCTAGAAAGTACTAGAAATTCTAGTATAGTTTTAATCAGGCCAAAACAAATCCATCATCTGCATTTTACTAATTTTAGGTTGATTGCGGTAGTCATCATTGTAAACACCGTGCTAATAATTATTAGGTTTGCTACTGGAAACACCGCTCCTAAAAACACAAAACATCCAATTGCCTCTCAAGTTTAGAAGAAATAACTATTACAAATAATTAAATATATATATATATATATATATATATATATATATATATATTTGCATTTTCCCAGTAAACCTGTAATCATTTAGAGAATACTTAGGATGTGGTTAAGAGGCCCTGTCCCAGAAATTCCAATTTAATTGGTCTGGCATAGGGTCCTGTCATCAATTAAAAACTCCCCTGATTCTATAATTATGAACACATAACTAATAATCACCAGGTAACAGTGAAAGATTTTTAGAATATAAAGCATAAGGAATATGCATGTGTGTATATATATGTGCTTTTCATTAAATTGACATCAAATTTTCCTTATTGATAATAAGTGTTAGAAAACAATGGAACCATATTATAAGAAGAAATAAAATAGAACATAGATTTGAGACCCAAATCAAATATAAGATTAGACAAAATAAACATTAAGATAAGCAAATACTTCACTCAGAAATTTTGAAAAATATTATCTGTGGGTATATGTTACCAACATGCAAATTAAATCCAATGAATAGAGACTATAAATAGTGGGCCAAAATTGGGAGCACATTGAAAAAAAAGTATATACCTTGAAAAGTGAAACTCTTCCCATACTTTTGGCCTGAACACAGAAGATTGAAGCTACCTACCCCCATTTACCTACATTTATCAGTCTGCTAGGACTACCATAACAAATGCCACTGATGAGGTAGCTTAAACAGCAGAAACTCAGAGTGGTAAGGCAAGGGTAGAATTTACTGAGAAGTTCTGGATGTTAGAAGTCAGAGATAAAAGTGTCAGCAGGATTTCATTCTGAGGCCCCTCTCCTTTTGTCTTCATATGGTCTTTCTCCTATGTGTGAACATGTCTATGTCCAAATTTCCTATTCTTAAAAGGACACTACTTAAATTAGATTAGGACCCACCCATATGACTTCATTTTACCTTAATTACCTCTTTAAAGGCTCTACCTTCAAATACTGTTATATTCTGAGAAACCAGGGGCAAGGACTTCAACATACAAATTTTGGTGGGATTCAGTCCATAACACCACAATAACGTGACTTAGCTATTCCACTGTCTTTATTAATATCATTGTACTTTTCTAGAAGTCTCTAGTCCAGGCAGATGTTTTGATTGTTCATTATGGAACTTCCTGAAAGACCCATCAAGTCTTTAATGGAAAGCATCAATAGACAGATTGTGTCCTAAGATTCCTTGAATTCCGTGCCTCAAAACCTTTACCTTGTGTTTTCCACCAATCTGAGACTATTATAACATGATTTTTACCCAATCCTAATCAAGCCTACCAGTATTGAAAGTCTTACCTTAAACCAAACTTCAAATTGTCAATAAATTCTCATCTTACCTCCTCACTCCAAGACACTGTCCAAGCTCTACAGAAACATTATTCTCCTTTATCTTGTGAGTAACAAAGTCAATTTTCTCTTATGAAGAGCTTATGCTGTTGATATTTGAAGATCATAGAGGAGGAAAAACTTAACTTCTTTCTTCTATTCTCCTAGGTTCTCTGGTCTGGCTTTGCAAATTAGATTGATGAAAAGATCAGTAAGAGAAGAACAGAGTTTGTAAACGTATACAGCACACATTACACAGGAGAAACCTCAGTGATGAGTAACTGAGAGGGGTGGTTAGAGCTTAAATTTATATAGCATCTTAAAAAAAAGAACAATATATTTGTCGAGAAGTGGAAAGGCAACGTAAAAGGGGTTTAAGCTTTTAAGGGTGGCAAGTTGTGGGAATATAAATATATGGGGACACTAATGGAGAGAGGTTTGTTTGTACAGGTCCATTTCACACCTACTTTGTCTTCTTCATGGCCATAAAACTTCCCCAATAGAGGAGATTTATGACATTCCTCATTTCTTAGAAGTTTCTTCTCATAAGAGAAGAGAAGCTCCAGGAAGGTTTCTTTCTGCATATGTTGATTCTCATTTGCCTCCAGCTTAAAATAATTCCCCAAGCTAAAGTGGCATATATTCGGGTGTCATACTCTGTACCCCTTCAGGATCCAACATTCTACAACATATAACAGGATTCACTTATACATGTGGTATGAAATAAGACACTCAGTGTGTTTATTAATAAAATAGAATCAAATATACATTTTACAAGTGAAAAAGGCTATTGCATACTCTAGATAAAACAAAATCTGTCAAACGAAGTCATGTTCCAATTATGATGCAATTTGGGCCATAAATTTTCAAAAGCAGTGTGTACTATGTAAAGATAATTCATTTCAACTTGATACCTCTCACATTCTTATTCAAATTGGACAGTTTTAATGACTTCAATATATATCATCCATCTTTTCCTATCAATCTTCCTAGAGGATAAGATTTATATAATCATAAATTTGCAAGCACTTTGCATTGGATTTTAATTTTTAGAATCAACTTGTAGACAACTGTGAGGGAAGGAAAACTTCCTACCAACAGAAACAGTCCTCCATACCAGTAGAGAAGGGAGAGAACACAATTTATTATTGTATATATAATCAGATTATACTGAGAGACTACAAAGTATAAACAAACTTCTTCACAAGTTTATATACTAATGTAGAAGGAAAGATCAATTAAAACTTTTCTTATCTCCTTGAGAGACAAATAGTTATACTTTTTTATAGTCTCTCATAAAACTGGTGAGAAATTCCTAATGAATTTCAGAGTATGTGTTTCCAGTTCCAACTGAGATCTTAGAGTATAAAATTTAAAAATTGAACCTATTATTGAGCCTATTATATTTTCAAGGAACATTCTAGTAAGGGAAGAATAGCTGCCTCTCCTTTATTAGACAAAGAAAATTTCATTTTACTTACACTTACACAACTTATCAGAACTTATAATTTCAAAATATGTGTTATAGACTTTGATAACCCACAGAAAATAAAATTATTCTTGTTGTAAGCTGGAAGATAAAACTATTTGGAAATAGATGAGAGTGTGGAAGCACTAATTTTACATAGTGATAATAAGATATTATCTAAAATTGATGGATTAAGAAATATAAAACCAACAAAAATATGTAAGTTACTGGGGGGGATAGGTTAAGTAAGATCATTTCCCATAAAAGTATTTTAGTGGGTGTTGTTTAAGTTTGATAAACTGAGATATAAGCATATTGTTAAGATTGCACAGGTGACTGCCAACAGAATTAAGAAGAGACGGCAATATGAGCATGCATCTCACTGAGCATATTTACGTAGGACTTTGTTCAGGCAAAGCGTATAGAACAGCAGGAGAAAGAAAGCACAGCCAAGCACTGGGGGCCAGAAGGACTTCCAAGAACAGCTCTCAAAGTCCTTTCTTCAGTTATGTAGAATTCACTTTGTCTCTGGAGAGGACCACTGATATATGTGTAAAGACTCGTGGTTTGGGGAGATATCCCACCCAAGTTTCCCACTGAGACTCTTCCATCCTTATTCACGTGGTCAAACCAGACCCTCTAAACAGTTATACAAGGTGTGAGCTACCAATAAGTGAGATTGCCCTGGGTGCCACAAGGGAAGTTTTCAATATTAAACAGCTTAATATAAATCATTAGTTACCAGACTTATTCTTACCCTAGCCAGAAGTCAGGATCAAATATTCAGGCTTAGCAGGAGATAAATAAACAGAACTGTTCCTGTCCAGTTGTAAAATAGCTTTGTTTTACACAGGGATAGTGTAAGAAATAAAGTGAAATATTTCTACTTTCAATTTTTATTTACTTGTTTGAATTTGACCAGTAACAGCACTCAAGTATTTATAGTTGAGAGAGAGGCATACCATTTTGTAAAGCATGCTCATGCTGGCTTATTTTTGCTCTTATATTTGAATAAGTATAAAAGAGCTAACAAAATTCCATTTAAGATATGCTGATTGATAAATATTATAATAAAATCCTTACATATAATAAATACCTGACATTTGATTAATGTTTGTCAATGAAGTTATTTTTACTGCTATATAACAACAATATCAAATAAGTTGTCAGGGGACATTTAATTTCAATTTCTTGCTCTTTGAGGATGAAAATGAAAATTTTAAAATCAATGTACATCTGATTCAGTTTTTCTACCTGTCTAAAATAGCAGAAATAATTGTGTGCATGTTTAAGAGGAAATTTATAAATTCTATTTTGCATAAAGTTCAACAGTCATGAAATGTATATAGTTCCAATTTACTTAGTAATGTATAATTCTAAAATTGTATAAGATTTCATTAATAAAATTGAATCAGTGGCAGCTGAATTCATTTGGTTAAAATAATTATTCTTCTACTTTTTATACAGGTAACTAACTAAGCTATTTTTCCAGTAGTTTGGTCAGATTTGTTTCTTTTTCATTCTTTTTTCTGTTTTCTTACTTTAGCTTCACACATATTTATTGTATTTTGTTGACTATATTAAGTTCAAGATAAGTCACTATCTTAGAAATTCTTACAGCATTTTTACTTCCCCCATATAAACACTTACTACCCCTTATTAAAGATGTACAAGGGAATTTTAAAAATATTTCCGCTGGATTTTACTTCCTGGATAATATGGCCTTTTACCCCTGCCACCATTCACCATGCAGATAAAGTTATGAAGCTACAGTAGGAGAGAAAATAATAGATTCCCATCAGACAGAAATCAGCAGAAGGCCCTTCTGGTACTGGGTAGAACAGAGGGGAAAAAGGAATAGAAGGCAAGGGATAAATATCTTGAATGTTCCATATCATTCCCCTCCCAAACACACACACAGATTTCTATCAAAACTCTACTTTTGGGTGATGGGAGTATGTTTTAGACACATCCAGGGGAGGCCGTGTAAATCCCACAGAAGGGGATCTTGTTCCCTGATTCCAAGACCATGGTCTTTGAAAATGTTCAGGTTCTTAGATACATTTGGTATCTAGCATGCCAATTACTGTCCTAAGGCTCTAGATCAGAAAAATAAAGGCAGCAATGAGAGTATTTAGGTAGGTGGTCCAGAGTACAACACATAAAGTACTACCCACACCAGCCTGAGGGAGAAAAAGCAGCCTGTAAGTGCTAGGAGTCCCACTGTTTTAAAATGTTCTCAGAGAACAGGTATATCAGTGGGTGCCTGGTGTATGAAAAAATTAAAACTGTGGAAAATGAGGATCTCAGGAATGGCATCTAAAGTAGAGGTCTCTTTAGTATTAGTATTAGTATTAGTAATAATTTAGTATTAGATGCAGTTCAATGTCAAACACATACACACACACACACACACACACACACACACACACACACACACACACACACACACAGAGGCAGGACTAGACAGTTGTCAGCTCATTCCAGCATGTAATGGCCGGTCACCAGACAAGGTGAAGTACACCTGTTTGGAGTCCTGCACAAGAACTATAAGATGAACAGCCATCTCTCTTTTTCTCTTACACCAACATGATCCATAACTTCCTCAAGAGAAAGCATAGAGGGGAACCCAGATATGACTGAATGTAAGCCTTGAAATGATTATCTGAAAGAAACAAAGACAGAGAGAAAAAAGTAATTTTAAATTAGAAGAATCTAAGATGGGCAATTTCATTGTATTTTGCTTGTGTGTAGGAAGACACATTACAGGAAATAAAGGATTTCTACATTTAATTCATCTGCTTAAGTTTATAAGCTTTCATTGCTCTATACTACAGTTCCCTGAGCCAGGGACATATCTGCTTTTTATACTGTTCCAGGAACAGCCCCTAGAAAAGTGTATGAAATTTAGTAAATGTGTAATAAGTATAGATTGAATGGATAACAGTTTCAAAAAATTAGTAAATTATCTTCAAGTCTTGTGCCAATTTCCAAGCACTTTATTCACTATACCTGACTTTATATACCATGACAAGAACATCTAATGGGAATTACCACAGCTTATGACCCTCCTCTGCTTTGACATTTCTCAAATGCAGAGAATGTTCAAATACCCTCCATTCTTGCTCTCCAGTTGCAGGGGACTCTCCTTGTTCCTATTTAATTACTTGTATCCTTGATTCCATTTTTTTCTCTTTACTAGTAGCCACAAACTGGAGACTCATTTTATTTCATACATGCATTTATTTATTTACAAACATTTATTGAGTGGGTACTGTTAGCCAGACACTACTTGAGGCATTGAAATGTAATAATAAAAAAATAAACAAGCTTATGATCTTACAGTTATTAAATTTAATGGGAGTATCCAATAAGTCAACAAATGTATTTTATAATATCAGGTAATGACATTATTATAATATCACCTAACAGAACTGAGGGGTGTTAACCTTTAAAATTAGTCTATTTTCTAATGAAACTGTGTCATCATAGTAATATATTAATAAATGTATGTGCATGAGGTTTTCTTTGGTAAATGATTTTTGCACACTTAAGATGTTGAGACATTATATATTTATCTATAACTTCTATTTATTCGCTGAGTCTTTAAATGATTCCTTAAACTGATGAAATACATAATGTTACATATTTAAGAAACTCTGAACAATCCAAAGCAGGATAAATACAAAGAAACATCACCTAAATACATCATAGTAAACATGTTTAAAACTAAAGACAGAGAGAAAATCTAAAAAGCAACCGGAGAAAAATGTACATTGCTTTTAAAGAAGTAACAATAAGACTGACTCAGAGATGATATTTAAAATAGTGAAATTATATAAGACAATGAAATTATATCTATAAATATTGAAGAAAAATAACTGCTAAGGTATACTTCTACATTATTTTCTTTATTAAATATAAAGACAAAGAAAAACAGAAAACAATTGCCACCAGACTTACACTAATAGATGAGCTTCTAAGCAGAAAGGAAATAATCCTGATGAAATTAGAAAAATAAAGGAAATAATGAAAAGGAAAAGAGTAAATACCTGGGGATATATAAGATAAATATAAATTATTATTAACTTTTAAAAAATGTGATAATTTCCAGTAGATAGTAAAATAGTTATAAAATTAAAATGGATGACATCCTACACATTTACAAAATTAACTCAAAGTAAAACATTTTACAGGTCAACTAAGCTGAGAGAATGTGTTGCCACAAGAGTGGTATTCAACTAATTTTAAAGTAAAATCTACATAATAAAAGAAATAGTATCAGATAGAAACTTTGATTTGGAAAAATATATAAAGAGTTCCAGAAATATAATATTGCAGGTAACTATAAAAATATATTTTTCTCAATTTTAATGTAAAAATCATAATCTGTTTAAAGCAAAACTAATTACAACGGACTAGGAGATTATAAGTAGAAAGAAATGTGTGACAAAAGTAACACAATGGGAGAAGAAAATAGAAGTATTAATATTAGAAGGTTCTTATGTCCAAGGTGGTATAGTATTATTTTATGGCAACTTGTCATAAGTTAAAGATTCATATTGCAAACCCTAGAGAAACTGTTGAAAATAAAATATGTAAAGGAAAAGCTAAAAGTTCATTAGGAAAGATAAAATAGGATATTAAAACTATTCAATGTAAAATAAAGAGTAAATGAGGGAAAAAGAACAGAATGAATAGAATTCAAACAGTAATATAAAATTATTAATATAATTGTCATTTCATTTAATGCAAATGGTATAAAATCTCTAATAAAAAGGCAGAGGCTGTAGAAAGGAAAAACAACAAAATTCAACTGTATTCAATTGTATGTGTGCAATGAGTTGAACACTGCCACCCAAAGACATATGTTCAAGTTCTAACTCCCATGGAAAAATAAAAACAAAAAGAAAATGAAAAATTAAGTTGAATTGAATGACGATGAAAACAAAGCAAATCAATATATGTATAATTCTGCTAAGCAGTGCTGGAGGAAACATTATAGCTTCAAATTCCTATATTAAAAAGAGAATGATCTAAAATAAATTATTTAAGGAGGCAGAAAAAGAAGAGCAAATTAAACTCAGTATCAGTAGATGTTATGAAATAATAAAGATAAGAATGGAAATAAATAAAATAGAGAAATGAAAAACAATTTAAAAAATCAATGAAGAGATAAGATTGCTAAATCTTTAGCTAGACAGTTCAAAAAGCAAAACAAAACAAATCAAAACACAACAGCAGCAAAAAGAGAAGACAGAAATTGCCAATATCAGGACAGAAAGAAGGAGTAAGTTTATCAACATTTTAAAAAAATAAGGTGATACTGCATACGTTTATGGCAGAACAAACTGCAAATATACATAAAATGTAACAATTATTTCTTTTAAGCTTAAATATTGTCCCTAGAAGGAAACAGAAACCATGAATGAGTTTGTATCTGTTAGAGAAATACATGATTGAATATATTTCCACAGAGGATACTCCAAACCTGGATATTTTCACTAATGAACTATAGCACACATTCAAAGAAGTAATGTTCCCAATTGTATATATATATATATATATATATATATACATATATATATATGTATATATATAAAAAATATATATATATATATAAAATATATATATATATATATATATTTTTTTTTTTAATGAAAGAGGCAGAATGCATCCCCAACTCACTTTTTGAGGACCATTACTCTGATACCAAAACCAAGAAAAGTAAAAGAAACCTGAAAATGATTATCCCACATGAACATAGACACAAAAATATCAAACCAAATATATCAGTATATGGAAACAATAAATGTGAACAAATGATGTTTATCCATGGAATGCAGGGCTTATGTAGTATTAAAAGTACATCAATCATCAATAGAATAATGAAGGAAACACATCCGAGTACCTCTATAAATACAGAAAATCATTTGAACAAATTTTAACAATTTTCAATGCAACAAACTAGAAGGAAGTAGCCTCAGCCTGATAAAGAGCAGCTATAAAAAAAAAAAAATCCCCACAGCTAATATCACACTTCAAAAAACTTCAATGCTATTCCCCTATGATCAAGAACAAGGCAACAGAGCTGTCTCACCAGCTCTCTTCAGTATTGTGGTAGAGAGCCTATCTAATGCAATAAGAAAAGGAAATGAAATAAAAGGCATACAGGCTTGAAAGTAAATAAATAATCAGTAAAGATGTCTTAAGTAGAACACAACCTGACTGTTGGGCTGTCTATTGTACTAAAATTGATCTCTAACTTCCAAAGAATTTCCAATCATTTATCTACAAACTCTTTTTTTTTTTGGTAGAAATTGACATACTGAATCCTTGTGTCCCCCAAATACAGTAACGCAAATACTATGAATGGTCAAAAAATCTTGCAAAATCAGAACAAATTTGGAATACATAATTATCTGATTTTAACATGGACTTATGAAGCTATGATAAACAATTCAGTGTGGCACTGGTAAAGATATAGACATATGGATCATTGAAATAGAATAGGAAGTCTAGAAATAGATCACACGTAGATATTCATTTATATTAAGCAAAGTTGCCTAGATAAATCAGTAAAGCAAAATAATATTTTCAATAAATTTTCCTTGAACTGAATATCCATATAAAAATAAAAACTTTTGATTTACATGGTACAGAAAAATTAAGTTGAAAATGATCATGGATCTAATACAAAAACTAAAATTAGATGACTAGAAAAAAAAACATCGAGGGGGGAAATATTCACAACCTGGAACTAGGCTAAGATTTCTTAGATAGGAACAAACAGCATACAATATGAAAGAAAATACTGGTGAATTCAACTTATTTAAAATGTTAAACTATTGTCCAACTAAAGATACTATTAAGAAAGTAGGAAAATAAAGCCATAGGTTGGGACAATATGTTCACAGTACTAATTCGCAGTACAAAGAACTTTCATTTGAATGTATACAAAATCTTTAGAACTCAACACTATGAAGTTAAATAAGCCATTGGTTTTAAAAAAATTGAAAATGATTTGACACACTTTACAAAGAATTTATACAAATGGCCCAAAAGCACATAAAAAAGCTCTCAACATCATTAGGAAAATGCAAATGAAATCAAAATGAGATACCAACGTGCACACACTACAATTTTTATAAGACTGACAATTCTAATCATTGTCAAAGATCTGGACCATCTGCAGTTCTCATAAATTGATGATGATAACGTTTACTGTCACAATCACTTTGGAAAATTATCTAGAAGTTTTTTCTAACATTACTATATGGCCTAGCAATTGAACTCCTCTCCTATATATTAGCCAACGAAAATGAAAATAAATGTCCACCCAAAGACTTGTATACCAATGCTTATAGCAGCTTTATTCATAATAGCTCCGAAGGGAAACAAATGAAGTATTTTTCAATAGGTGAATGGATGGATATACTACTCAATAATAACATTTATGTAATACTGATACTCAGAATCACATGAGTAAATATAGGAAACCTTATGCTGAGTGACAAAATACAAACACAAAGAGTATATGCAGTATGATTTCATATATCTATATATCTATGCCTACGTATAGATCTCTATGCCTATCTCCCTCTCTTCCTCTCTCTCTCTGTCTCTAACCTACCTACCAACCTAATTTCTTGAATGGCCAAAACTAATCTATAGTGACACCTAGCAGTAAAATGGTTTGGGCCAGGGTTAGGGAGGGAGATTAATAGCAAATGGTCATGATGGAACACTCTGGAATTATGAAATGCTTCTATACCTTGATTATGGTAGTGGTTACAAAGGTGCATATGTTTCTCAAAACTCACTGAACTGTGCACTTAAAATGCATGCACTTTGAAATTAAGTTATAACTCAATAAATCTGATATAAGTACATCCATTCAAGTGTGTCAATAGTAGCACTTTTTTTATAAACAAAAATTGGAAATAATCCAAGAGAAGGCATCATGGGGACTTCTTGAAAGCTTCTAATTTTACTTTTTTATCTCCATTTGTGATAATTTACCAAGCTATAGTACCTATGATTATTTCCTGTTCTGTATCAATTATACTTTAATAAATAATCGAGTAAAATTGTCAAACATAAAAGAGAATTCTAAGAGAGGAATTGGTGACAATGTGTTCAAGATAACTCTTCCAAGGAGTTTCACTTAGAAAGTGGAGAAAATATCAATAAATGGTCTGGTAATTTATGGGGTAGAAATTTCAGCTCATTTATATTCTAAAGAAATACTGGAGACAGGAAGATTACTTTTGCAAACTCCTTGGTTAGGTGATCTATGTTTGGATCTAGTGCACAGTGGAAGTACTTGCCTTGGTGAGGAACAAGGATAGCTCATCCATGATAAATAGTGGAAAACAGAATATGTGTAGATGCAAAAAATTATTATGAGCATTATGTGAATGTGAATGGGTAACACAGGTAAGGGTGTCGGACACACTGTAAACCTTTAACATATTACTTACTAATGACCACACTGACACTATGAGTACTACTACTACTACTACTAGTTCTGTTACGGGACAACTGCTGAGGAATGTGAGGTAGGAACTGAACCAAACCAAAAAAATTAAAAGTGACTTTCATGGTGAATTTTATTCTTAGTGACTTTCATTATTTCTTTATGCAATTTTAATTATTTTATATAGCAGGAAATTTTACATGTTTAGGATTAAATCTAGTGAAACAGGCATTTACAAGCAAAATAATTAACCTGTTAAAATATACAATAATTCCAATTCATAAGTGAATGTTGTCAGCACACACACAAAAAAAGATTTTTAAAAATTTGACTGAAAAAAACCTTTATAGAACAATTTAACATTGTGAATAAGATCAAATGGGCTTCTGTTTATTGCATAACAAAATTTTATAAGGTAGCAAACATTTTAAAGAACTTTATTAACTTTTTCATCTGAAAGCAGTACAGTTAAAAATGTAACTCATGTTTTGACTTGTTTGACATTTATTCAATATTGAGACTTAAGAGAGTGAGTGCTAAATAATTAGGTTGAACCATACGAAATTGATGATATTCAATGATTCTGACCTTCTGAAATGACAATTTCTTGTGGTTCAATCTAATAATATACTATAAGGAGAATAATTTCTACTTTTAATGAGTATTAGTTCCTTAGGATATGTTTCCAAGCAGAATTCCATTTAAAAAGAGAGATCATTAAAGATTATTTGTCAAAACATTAGATGTGTGCATGCCTCTGTTTTCTCAAAAACAGTAAGATTCTGGTCAATAAGAATTAGGTTTTGAAATATTTCAAGTTTTCAGCATCTCAGAAAAACACATATTTTTAATTTAAAGGAGATTATATTTATCCAGTGATTACTACATACAAGGTTGCATTCTAGATTATTTTTAGACATTGTTTAATGTTTAGGCAGTCATGGAAGTAAATACTACTATACTCCAAGTTTCAAAGATAAAATATGCTCAGAAAGTTTGTGTTGCTTGTCCTAGGTTATGTTGATGATTGGGTAGCAGAACATGAACTAGAAGTCAGTCTACCTTGATTCCAAAGCTTGTGTAATAATATTCCAGAGTGAATATGTCCTTGATGGGTCAGATGTTTCTAAGCAATTTCTCCTTTGACTCTATGTTACTATTAGGGAAAAGGGTAGGGTTGAAAGTGTTAAAATGAGGTAGAGTTAGGGCAAATATTGCTTTAGTTATTATTAATAACTTGCATGATCGCCCTCTGATTTTAACACTGGGTTTTAGCTTCGGGATTAGGGGCACTATAGATTCTTCTTAGTTGGAAAATGAATAGATATTATCTGCAACATGAAATGAGAAATTCCTCATCTATTTTTGCTGATAATTCTACCAGCTATTGTGTTAATTACACCCTGAAACCCTACCTTTCAAAAATGAAAACAGAAACAGAGGAAGTGGAGCTAAACTAGCTTTATCACCTATGAGAATTTGGAAAAAAAAAATTGGTTTTACAGAGTCATAGCTGGACTTGAATATTCAAATATAAAGTGGAAGATTTGGAGAGAGCACAGGCAAACTCAACAGTAGACAGCTAAGGTAACCATAAGATCAAGGGATAGCAAAGATGGGAATTAAGGTAATGTTACAAAGTTAGAAGGTTAGAGAAAATAAGATAGTGGACTGGTATCAGTCTTGATAGAAAATTGTAAATGAGATAAACATCCATTTCTGAGTGTTTGGATCCATTCTTCTAGAGATACATTTAATGGAATTTCTAGAACTTTGAAAACAAAGGACTTTGTGGTGATTAAATCAGATGAATAAATGTGTCTGTGAAATTTAAATTGGATTTTATATCATATATTTGGCATCTCTATATATTCATGTGTATAAATAACAGTAATATGGAATGGTCAAGTTTAATACTAGACTTTCAGTCATATTTTGACATCAAATATTTTATAAAATAAAATTCCATTTGCCTCTATATGAAAGAGATAAGTATATATTTCCAAACATAAAATCATTTATAGTTCTGGCATATTAATATTATGATTATATTGACTTGGGAAAAAATCAACATTCCTTGACTTTGATAACAGATGGCCAGTTAACACTGACAAAAAAAAATACCTAAAAATCTAGAAAGACTTTATTCTCCAACTCTGAAAAACTAAAATTAACAGTATACAATTATGCTGTAATTGCAACAAGTTTTATTAATAACGTTAAAATTCTATTAGAACCTACTATATGTTAAGTTATAAGATACAGTTAATATTCTTATTTTGTATGAGAGGAAGCTGAAATCAGAAAGCTAAAACAATCTGCCACACCTCAAACTGGGTATAATAATTGTGTCAGGCTGTGAAGTTTGTGTTCTCTCCAATATAAACTACCGTTCCCGTTGAATCCCATACATACTCAAGGCACAAATTACTAAAGAAGCTAAGTCTGGGAGATTAAAAAAATAATAATACAAGTTAGGTAAAATAAAACTGACTTAAGATAGGTATGTATTTTTATAAGAATAAAGTATTAATGTATGTGTATACATATATAAAAATATAAATAAAGGAAGTTTTCATGAACCAGATAGCTTCCATGATAAAGCAAGTATTCTACAGTTGTAAGTAGAATTTCTGGAGAATTCTAGAAAATGGGTACAGAATAAGCTAAGGATCATACAAATATATGAACTTAAATGTTATATTCCTGGAATAGTGATAATTACTGATACTGAAGACATTTATTGTTAGAGTCTGGATCTAATCTCCTAGGTTTATTAAACACATGTAACCTCTTAATATTTAATTCCCTCTTTCCCCAAAAGTAACATACACCTAACAAAATCACACGTGTACAATGATATATTTATCTACTTTTTAAATATTTATATGAATATACCTTACATAGCATTGTAGATCTGTATGTATATATATAATTGTTAGAGGGACTGCAGTGCACTTTTAGGACAACAACAAATGCAATACCAGCTTTAAAAAGAAAATCATTTAAATATCCAAACAGCCTATGTTTGTTAAAGGTCTTCTGACTTTTAAAGGTCAGAAGCCCAGAATCTGCATTTTAATGATATTTTTCTAAAGGATTGTTATCATTTCCTGTTGATATAATTTTATCAGTATTTCTGCTTGCTAATGATTTTGTTCTGTTCATATAACCAGGAATTCCATGTATTCTCATTTTTTCCATCATTTGAAGTGGTGTCTCCTGAACCACTTCCTTGATTTGGTGCCCACATTCCTCCTCAGGGATCTTAGGGTATCAATGATGAAATTGCCTCCAAATCATTTTTTTTTTTCTTTCCTTCCACTCTCAGTTTGCCTGCAAACATGTTACCTACACTTATTCTTTGATAATCTTCCAATGAGCATGCTTCTTCCCTGCATATCATGTTCTTGGCTGTGTTCCCAAGTCATATTTCTCAGAATATTGTCATTTTTGGCTTCCTCTTCCTCAGGCTAATTCATTAATCACTGAGGGTTATGTCTACCTCTTCCAACCTTCTACACAACCAGGTCCTCTAAGGCTTCTAATGATGTCTTAAACATAAAGACATTTCCTTTACCACTATTTTGCTTAACTTCTCTTGTTTGATGAAGTGGAAAAAGCATAAGTTCTTGAATGATTCATACAGGTATTTCAATCCAAATTTTGTTTCTGTGTTATTTTAAATGTAATTTTCCCACTTATACACAGAATTTAGAGAAAGGAATTTGCAAGGCTGCTGTTTGACTGAAAAAATTATGAAAAATCACCCAAAATACCAAACAATTGGACGTGCAATAATTTATAGGTTGCATTCCAGCTACCAAACTATGTTTTTTTATTAGATTATAAATTACATGGGAGTAACTTGTTTTAATCTCTATATTTTAATACATCTCCAGTAACTTATATATAGTAGTAATGAATAAATGTGACTTTATGTATGAACTTATTTTCCTTTAATCTTGGTGAAACTAAACACCATCTAAAAAAGCCTAGGGGTTCTGTTTTTCAAATTTTCTATACATATTCTTCTTAGAATAGTCAGCCATTCCTATGATTTTACAAATCACCTGTATGCAGATTGTCCCTAAATCTTCATTTCTGGCTTTGAAATCTTGAGTTCAAGTCTTACATGTATAGTTCATTGATAGTCAACTTGTACATCAAACTGGAAATAAGCTCTTTTCATAATTTTCCAGGATACTTAAGAAAAGTGTTTAGGTATAAAAAGTAACAGCAATTATTATCCTCCTGTTCACTGACAGTGTATCACCATTTATTAATTGATGCTCCCATCTTCTCAGGCACCATTTGCCCAGACATACATAATCTGTGACTAAGTTCAGACAATTAAATTGCAAATTGCATCTCTCATAAATATATATGATTCTTATATTAATATTTTGGCCAACATTCTAGCTTCTGCTCTTGTTTTCTCTTACATCAGAATGTTGGAAAAGAATATTGATTACCCATTTTCTTTCATTGCTATTGTTGTAATATACTTCTTCTGGTTTTCTTTTTCTTTACTTTTATTGTGGTAAGAACACTTAATAGATGATCTATCACCTTAGCAAATTTTTAAACGTATAATACAATACATTACATTATAGGTACAATGTGGTAGAGCAGATCTCTAGAACTTATTCATTCTACAAAACTGGAACTTCATGCACATTGATTAGTAACTCCCCATTTCCCCCTACCCACACACCCTGGAAATCATCATTCTACTCTTTGATTCAATGGCTATTTTAGATACCTCATATAAGTGGAATTATAAAGTATTTGTCTTTCTGTAACTAGCTTATTTCACTTAGCATAGTGTCCACAAAATTCAGCCATGTTGTTGCATATTACCAGAATTTCCTTCTTTTTTAAGGTTGACTAGTATTTCACTGTATTTATATACTACATTTTCTTTATCTTTCCATCTGTCAATGGATGTTTAGGTTGTTTCCACATCTTGGCTATTGGAAATAGTACTACAATGAACATGGAAGTGCTAAAAGCCACAGTGGTTATTTTTTACAGAAATGGAAAAAACAGTTCTAGGAATTAAAAGGAACCACAAATAGGCAAATCAATCCTGAGAAAGGAGAACAAAGCTGGAGGTATCACACTTTCTGATTTCAAAATCTACTACAAAGCTACAGTAATCAATCTGTCATGGTGCTGGCATAAAGACAGACATACAGTACAGACCACTGGAACAGAATGGAGAACCCAGAAATAAATCCAGTCATACACAGTTAATTGATTTAGGGAAAGAACAGTCAAATGTTGCTGGGAAAACTGGATATTCACATGCTAAAGAATGAAACTGGACCCTTAACTTACACGATACACAAAATCAACTTTAAATAGATTAAAGGTTTAAATGTCATACTTGAAACTGAAAAGCTCCTAGCAGAAAACATAGAGGAAAAGCTTCAGGACATTTGTCTTTGCATGATTTCATATATATGACAGCAAAAGCACAGGCAACAAAAACAACAACAACAACAAAATGAACAAGCGGGACTACATCAAAACGAAAAATTTCAGCACAGCAAAGAAAACAATCAACAGAGTGAGAAGACAACGAACAGAATGGGAGAAAATATTTGCAAGACATATATTTGATAAATGGTTAATCTCAAAAGGATGGGGGTAGGGAGAGACTGGGAGTTTGGGATTAACATGTTCACTCTGCTATATTCAAAATAGGTAACCAACAAGGACCTACTGTACAGCACAGGGAACTCTACTCAATATTTTGTAATAACCTAAAAGGGAAAAGAATTTGAAAAATAATAGATACATGGATATGTATAACTGGATCACTCTGCTGTACACCTGAAACTAACACAACATTGTTAATCATTGTTAATAAATTCTAGTCCCAGAACTATTTGAGAAGAGTCAGGCAATGAGAAATTTTTAGTTCTTTTTTTTCCCTTTCTTTATTCAGAGCTAAAGCTGAGATAGACAATTTTCTCAGCCTTTATCCCTGTGAGATATACATTTTCTAATAAACAGTACCTCAGGATTGTCTCCTGTGTCCAAGTTCTAAGTCATAAAGGAATGTATATGCCCTAGGAGCTGGGCTTTGGTATTACTAAATTATGTCTCTAAACCCATACAGGCTAACTTTTTATCTTTTGAGTATTTTTCTCACTTTCTTGCCACCTCTGGTATGTGTGTTCATGTACATTCATACACATACTGTTATCTCTTTATAGTTGATCATAAAGCATATATTTTCTAAGTATTCTCTGTCCTATACTAAATTTTCAGATATCTATTTTTTAATCATGAAATCTTTAGGGCAATTCTTCCTGTTCTTATGCTATAATATATATTTTTCAGTTTATTATCTATTTTTTGTTTGGAACAATGAGTGTATAGTCACACAAAGTCAATTATTTTCCCATTAGACACTTGTTTAGACACTTGTTTACTGCTAGCTTCTCTCTCTCAGATTTAATGCTAGAAGACAGAATCTTATTCACAATAGTCAGTTCAAATTCACATGGTTGAAATTCATCTAGCACATCTCTCGTGTGTGAAGAGATATGCAAATACCCATATAAGCTTGAACAATAAATACTAATATCTCCAGAATATCCTGACCTCAAGTCTTTACATTCAGTATTTACTCATGCTTTGCCTAACTCACCTTACTTTCTAGCAGTGGATTGCTGTCTTGAAATTGATTTTAAAATGACTTTTATTCCACTGTGGGGAGAGCAAATGATTTTTGACTGGCACATAACCTTTGTCCTTGAACAAAGTTTGGGTTGTGTACAGGGAGGTAGATTTTTACTACAGTTAGCAGGATATAGTATTTTAACTCTAAACCTTTATTTTAGAAGCTTATCTGTGTGACCATGTTTAAACATTTTCCAGTGGATCTTGCAATCCCATTATGATGTCAATGAGCATCGTCACAGGCACTTACGCCATGTTTTTTCAGTCATTGGAGAACTCTGCCTCCACCCCCTCCACACACCTTTTACATTCCCCTTGGCCCTTCCTGCTTAGCTGAGCCCTACAGATTAAAAAATCTGGTAAGGTGGTACTATAAGATTAATTCATTGGAGAATTATTTCTCCTATTATTCTCTTACTTCTCATAGGCAATAAATTTACTGAACCAAAAAGAGTTTAAAAAGTTAAATTTTAGCCTTAAATTATGCCCTGCAAGTCACAGAGCAGTAAAATATACTTAAAGCCGTGAAGTCAAGAGGAGAATTAAGGGTAGTATACCTAATATGAATAAAAATTAAGATCACAGTAAAAGAGAGAAAAATGTTGCAAAGAAAGGATGAAGACATTTTGTGGGCCTGACCTCTTCTTAGTTAATTATTTGTGGATAGGTCTGTTTTTACATTTTATGAATATAAATAATGCTTTCTACACTTTTCATTCTACTCCTTTTGTACAGGCCTCCAACCTGTATCCAAAAATGCAGCAGACTGTAGTTGATAAAGTATATATTTTGGACTCAGGCATATCTAGGGTTACATGTTAATGCCTCAGCTAACGTACTGACTGCATAGTCTTGGGCAGTTTTGTTAATCACACTAAACCTGTTTATCATGTTTTATTATTGTTCTGAAATGTATTATATATATATATATATATATATATATATAGCTAACATAGAGAAGGTGTCATATACAGGTACAAGAAGCAATATGAACATTTATATTCTTCATTTCTTTTAAAGCTATGCATAGTAGCTAAATTACCCATGAACTGCTCATATTATATGTGTGGATCAAAGGCATTGGATAATAATTAGATATGCTCCCTACATCTTCAAACGGAAGTCTGATTCATCCACACACCCCATTACAAATAACCTTAAGTATTTATGAACTAATTATATATTATCACATAAAGATAATACCACCTTAAATTCAATAATCCATTTAAAAATATAGATAGCATTTTTCTTTGCTACAAAAACATTATTTGGGTCTCTGAATAGACACTATAAATACAATTTTGAAACTGAAAAAAAGTTAACAACCTTGGTTAAATTTGGTTTCAAGAAGAGAGTTACTAATGTCATTGTAAATAATGAGCACTTTACACATCTATGTGAGGCATTTAGGGATTTAAGAATTGCTCACTAATTTAAAAACAGCAATTAGCATAACACAAAATTTCCCATAAGAATTGGAACTGGTCCAAGTTGGCCCCAGGGATCTCAGCCACAAGAAGTCATGACCTCCACTCTAGTACACCACAATTAATAGGACAGTTTCCAGTTTCAGCAATATTCTCTTCTTTCTATAAAACATTACACATTTCTACAAAATATAGATTTTATTTTGCATTCCATTGCTTCTCCTACTAGATAGTTTTCCAGGGTACCAGTGTAATCCTGACTCTGCCATTTACAACTGAATGATCTGAGGCAAAATTAACTTAAATTCTGTGTGCTTCAATTTTCTCACTGCTATAGTTGAGACAATAATAGTACCTTCCACATGGAGTTGTTGGGAGGATTAAATGAGTTATTGTGTATAAAGTTTTTATAACACTAAATTAAGTACAATAAAAATGGAAGGTGGATAGCAGAGAGAACTTGGGGTAGCCTACACTATTAAAATCCTAGTAAAAGGATTAGTATTTAAGAAATAGAATGTCTTCATCACTGGACTTCTTTGACAGCTACTCAAAGTAAGAAATGTATTTTACATCACAATCCTAGGAAACCATGTGTGTACATGTATACACACAAAATGCCAAAACAATATTTTTTATTCTATTAATGTTTTTAATTATTCTATTCTATTCTGCTTTATTCTGTTGTGTTGAAAAATAAATTCCTGGCCATACTCCACTAGATTAATTTTATAACCCACAAAAGTGTTACAACGTCTAGATTAAAAACAATAGTCTATTGGTCCTTAAATATATTAACTGCTTCCAGGGCACTTTCTCTTTTGTTCTTTACCCTCCTCTCCCTTACTTCCCTCTTCCTCTCTCTTATCTCCATGTCGCAGGGTGTGTGCTATCTGAGAAAAGACTGGGACACACATACTTTCAGCTTTCAGGGTCACACAGGAGTGACACTTCTCCACCACCTTCAAAGAAAAAGCCTGATGGTTCTGGTGTGAACCAAGAAATCAACTGGCTGTTTCTAACTCAATCCCTGGTGAAAAAGGTGCCCCTCTCTGGTTACTAAAATCACGTAGGGAAATTAGATACTGAACACACATAAACAATGGCTGCCATAAATCTATGCCTTGAGAGCCCAGATCTCACACACATGCTTGAGGTATATAGACAACTGTCTTCAGTTACATAACACCAAAGAATGTCTCATCCAATGCAACTGTCCCGTATACCTATTATGTAAATGAAGTTGTAGCTATTATGACGATAGTTATATGTACTATCCTATCTTATTCCAGAATCTGAACCTGAAATATATGTAACATTTAAATGCCCAGATGTTTCTTTTTAAAAACCTGTAACCTTTGAGCTATCTGATCATTTAAAATGACTCCATAAACAAATGAATGAATATAACAAAACAGAAACAGACTCACAGATGTGGAGAACAAATTAGTAGTTACCAGTGGGGAGAGGGAAGTGGGAAGGGGTGAGATAGGGGTAGGGGATGAGAGGTACAAACTACTATGTATAAAATAAACTACAAGGAGGTAGTATACAGCAGAGGTAAATATAGCCATTATTTTATAATATCTTTAAATGAAGTATAATTTATAAAAATATTGAATCACTATGTTGTAGACCTGAAACTAATATAATATTGTACATTGGTTATACTTCAATAAAAATAAAAATAAAAAATAAATATGACTTCACATACAAAATATAATAGTGAATGGAAAAATAAGGCTTCTACAATAAACATTCTAATTTAGTAGAGGCTACAAGTTGAAGGAATACACGGTGATCATTGGTATAGGTCCTATACCTCATACCACTAGACAAGAACAATAAAGTAAATTCATTATTGACATACTCAAGTCTGAAAATCTGCAGTCTGCCCATTCATTGCCAATGTGGCTATAAAGGCCTGCGGAGGGAATAGCCACACATCCCCATCCAGCTTGATGCCAGAGCTCTAATTTCCTTAAAATTTTAGACTACTACCCAAATATTTAATTGGGGGCAGGGAACCATCTTATTTATGTCCAACAGCAGAAATCTTTTAAACCATGAAATTTTACTGTGAAGCCCACTCTCAAACTCTCTTGTAGCCATAGATGTATACAGCTTCAGTCTGTGTTGTCAGTTCTTAGTGTTTGACTCTGGCTTATGAGAAACAGCAGGCAAAACTAGTCACCTCTGTTCCCTGCCTGCCATCTGATAAATTGTGCTGACAGGTGAGAGTACTATTGATACTACCTTTGCAGAGCATAGCAGCCATTGGAGTTTTAGGGGAGGAGATAAAGAATTCGGCTCCCTGCTATTTTATGTTTGTTTTGTTGTTGTTGTTTTAATTTCCCATTGGATGCCAAGCTAACTCCTGACATTTCTGACTTTTATTTTCTGGCCTGCCATAACTACAGCATGAGTCAAAGTCACTTTTGGCATTTTCTAATTATGGACACTTAGCAGTGTTGGATCTCTGGCAGAAAGGAGAAAGGATCTCTTTTCTCACAACAGTATATATGTATCCGTTCTTCCTTCAGACCGGTCAGCTTAAATCGAAAATTCTCTCTTTAGCAGCACTGACATTTATCTCTTTTAGCACCTTACTGAGGAGTGAACATAAGTCATTGCCACACACCAATAGCTTGATATTTTTTTGGAGAGTCCTATTTTTTCTAAAATGTCCCATGTTCTTCCAGAGCCTGTGAATTCTAAGCAACAAAAGTCAGTATTTTAACCAACCAGTTAGCTTCAATATAATAAGGTTATTTCTCACAAGCTTAGGGTTGCTAGGTAAAATACAGGATGCCCAGTTAAACTTGAATTTCAGATAAACAAAAAATAATTTTTAGTATGCCTGTGTTCCATGAAATATCTGGACGTAAACTAAAAAATGATTGTATATCAGAAATTTAAATTTAACTGGGGGTTGCTCGTGCTGCTTGCTACGTAAGCACAAAATGGAGGACCCTCTCTCCACTTACAGGATTTATTATCTGTAATCCCTAATATTGTGTACTAATTATTGATGCATTATACACAGTCTGTACATATTCTCATAGAGTCCAAGGAGAGAATGCAAAGAATTCCAAGGATTTTAAGGACAGGAATTGGGCATTTGATAGACTTGGTGAACTTAATCCATGAATCCATCATTTGTCTCTGCTTCACTCTAAATGTTGGCATTATTCTTTCAATTTTTCCCATATGATAGAACGGGAAAAAGATGGATATAATAGCATTCATTACAAGCTCCTGCCTACACTCAATTTTGGATCTAATATTTCTTTTTTGTGTACTTATGTTAATTCAATACCCCCTCACACTAATGATTCAACATAATGGCCCTAATAGCCTGGGCATCTTTTATCACATCATTGTATTTTATTCTTTCAGAACAATTATTTCTTCCTGAAATTTTTTTACACAGTTATTTGCCCATATGTCAATGGTCTGTCTTTCTGATTAGAGTTTAAAGTCTAGAAATAAAGTAGACATAACAGCAAGAACTCTTTACTCAGAGTATGAAATTTGCCCATATGTATAAACAGTACAAACTTTTTTCTCTCACAGATTATCTACCACTTACATGTTTTTTACACAAGTCAACCTCTAGCTTGATTTATTTTAGGTTACAAACTGATCTGTTTGTTTCTTCAGAAACTATGCTGTTTTCACACAACATTGCATCATACTCACAAAAACTGGATAGTCTGGTATTCACTGACATTCTCAGAAATTCAAAGGACATCTGATGTCCAATATATTCCTACACTCAAGTACTAAATTTATTAATATCATCATATTTGTAAGTTATTTATAAATATTTCTAACAATTTCGAAAAACCTGAAAAGGATTCCTGTTATGGGAATACCACCTTCATTATATGTTGCTTCTAATTACTAGCACTTTTCTCTAAAAAGATTTAGGTGAATAAGGAAGTTGAAAACAACCAGAATATGTCACTCCAAAGTATGCCTCTCTGACATGAAAATTATTTTGAGCTGAAGGCAATTAAGAAGCAGCAAACACATAAAAAAGCTCCCTCCTTTTCTGCCTAAAGGCAGGATATAATATCTCCTTTTACTGGAGACAAGCTCTTTCCAAGTCTAGAAAGGACAGCAGAGCAATCTGCAAACCTTACTCCATTATTTTACTCCCATACATTTACCTTCCCACAGTTTGCTGCCCGTGGAATCCTAACACTGCTTCCTTCCCCTTGTCCTACCATTGCTCTATAAATTTATTCCTTTGTTGAAAATTCAATTTAAGCCTAGTTCTAAGCAGCTACTTTGAGTTACTTTGCCTTTAGGTTTCTCCCATGTGGTATGTGCTACACACATTAATAAACTGTTTTTCTCTTGTTAATCTGTCTTTTTGTCAAAGAGTTCCAGTTCAAAACCTAAGACAGGTAGAGGTAAAGTTCTGCCTCTCCTACACAGATTAGGGAGGTAATTTCCACAACCTACAATAGGATATTTATTTGTATGCGATTTTTAGATACAGACTTTTTTTATAACCATAATTCTTATATTTTCAACCTAATAATTTTCATTTGTATGCACTCTGTAATCCAAACTAAATATATGTAAAACCAAGGCCATTTTGCTCTTAGCAAACTCTAGCCATGTATTAAGTTGACCTTAGAAATCATAAAGACTAGGTGCTTCATCATTTCCAGGTGACTTTTCCTCTTCTCTTTTAAGACGTGACCAAATCCTTCTAACTCTTTTTCGTATATTTTCTTATGTATTACACTTTCTTTTAATCATCCCACCACAATTTAGTTAAATTATTTTCAATAGCTCTTAATGGTGCCATAGCCTCTTTACAAGGTTTCCTAACAGTCTATTTAGTATATATTAAATAAGAAGTAATAGTCAGCTAAGGCAAGTGTCCTTTTGATCCCATTATTCAGCTTCTTATAGTACTATCATGTTGCCAAATAGCCACTTATATCAAATGAAAATTACTGACCATGTCTTTTAAAATATTACACCAATTAACACAGAGAGACCCTGCAACACACAGATATACTTTACTGGGATGAGCTCATTCCATTTCATCTATGTTCTACTACAGTCTCAAGTATCAATTTATGGCTCAATGTGTGAACTGTTAGCCTCAGTAAAATATACAAGTAGATTTTTCTTATTTTTTTTGAGGTGGATACAATACGGGCATTAATATCAGAACCATATTAAAATCCTGGTTTCACCACTTATTAACTACCTAGTGACATGTTAGGCTTTTAAACTTTTTGTTTCTTATTTACTGTCTATATTTAAAAATATAGATAATAATACCTATCTCAAGTGTAGAAAGCTAATAATTAATGTGATATATTTTCCCCTAAAATCAGTTTGAGAGAAAAAATTCAGAGAAAACTCAGCTCAGAGAACATGCATGGCATTAAGAAGACAACAAAATAAAAAATATACCAAAGTAAACAAAGGACAAGATATGTCAATTCTCATAGTAATGTAATTGAGCTTAATACCTCTATTGCTAAAAATAGAATTTTCATGTTGGGTTACAAAGAAAGAAACAACAAAACAAACCAAAACCACAAAGAAAAAAATTAAAAAAGTAATACTCCCACAATGGTGTATTTTCTAAAGACTGAACTACAAAACTAAAACAAAGTGACCCAAATACCTTGACAGTAAAATGCTTCTCAGACTAATGAACAACAACAACATCAAATAACCAAAGATTAATATGTTTACAACAAAATGTAGAAATCAAGAAAAGTATTATTAAATAAGCAAAGTTATTAAAAAAGACTAGCTAAACAGTCATGGACTTTAACACAAACAGAAAACTAGTATAAATATATGTTTTAAAATATCATATGAACACAACAAAAGTGTATTGGAACAGCTGTTTCAAAAAGCCCTTTAACCTTGAGCAGTCAAATGGGCAAAAATAAATGACATAAAAAAATGCAATATGATTAATGCCATAGAATTACTAAATAATTAGAACTATAAATCATACAGAAAACATATGTCACTTTTAAGTGTCTATGAGATAGTTCCAACATAGGAATCATTGGTAAGGAATTAAAACACACATATGCGGGATCATTAGCTGTGGGGATCCCGCATGCCACAACTAAAGATCCCACATGCTGCAGTGGAGATCCAGCACACAGCAACTAAGACCTGGCACAGACAAATAAATAAATAAATATTAAAAAACACACACACACTCAAACACACATACACACCTTTAAAAATAGTCATCAAAAGAGAAATTTTGCAGGTACCATTTTCTAATGGTATTTCAAAATTGCAGAAATAAAAAAGAAAAATCCTTGGGGAATTCCCTGGTGGTTCAGTGGTTCAGTGGTTAGGACTCCACGTTTCCACTGCAGGGGGCACAGTCCGGGAACTAAGATCCTGCATGCAGCCAAAAAAAAAAAAGAAAGAAAGAAAGAAAGAAAGAAAAATCTTTAACGAAGTCCTCACTCTACTGAGTTACTTCATGATCATATAAAGCCAAATCATAGGTTTACAATTTTTTTTTAAATTTAAAGGGAATTTGGTGAAGAAAACTGGAACCCAAATGAAATAATACTGAGTTAAATCAAATTTATCAATTAGCAGATGATTATCAAAAAAGTTTCAAGAATAGAATAAATAAAGGTAAAGGGAGAAGTGATAATGAAGAGAAATGTAGCACTGATGATTAAACTCAATAATTATTATTTTTAGAAAAAATATAAACAAGAAAGATAACAGTTAAGCTACTCTAATAAGGAGGAAAAACATACAGGGAGAGGGAAAGAACAGTTTCATGAAGTTGAAAATGTAAAAATAAACAACGGACCAAATAAAAGAGACTTAATTTTCAGATGATCAATACAATGTAAAAAACATTACATAAAATTCTGCCGTGTAGTATAAGAGTATATCATTATTTTAGATTTCATTTACAAAAGTGTTTGGCTACAGTTTACTATAACTTTTGAGGACGAATAACATCAATTAAGGGTTGCCAACCCAGTTAACCCTTATCCCTCTGATATTATGACCTATTAATGTTACAATGATAAAACAATATTAAAACTATGTGATATTAACATAATAGAATTAAATTTTATTAGATTATATACATGTCCAGAAGTGTTCAAATATATGCAAAAAAGAGATATATAACATATTAATATAAAACATTTGAAATCATCAGATAAAAATTATCCAATATTTTATCCATAAAAATTATCTAATATTTTATCCATAAAAATTAGTAAATATTTTATAAAACATATTGTAGCTTAATTCATAATGCAGCAAAACTAAATGCAGATGGTTAACCGAGTTAAAAGTGAAAAAAGGAAAATCTGTTATAAAAAACTCTATGCATTTCAAAATATTTTTTAAAACTGAGACTAACTACTATAGTTAAAGCACTCTTTTATAATGTTGGCAGTAATATTCTTTCCACAAGAAATTAGACATTGTAGCAAAATCCCTGGATTTGCTCACATACTTTGAGCTGTATCTCCAGTTCTGGGAATTCATTAAAGATCAGAGATTGAAACAAATGTGTATCCTCATTTATGGGACAGGCACGTCCATATTAGAAAATGCTACACAGCCTTTGTTAATTTCACTACCAATCAGTTAATGACAGGAAAAATGTCCACGGCATTCATTCACACATTCAATCAGTTTAGCATCATGCTTGTGCCACGTACTTTTCTAGCTTTTAGAGCTGTAGAGATAAAAACTCAAACAGATAAAAAATATCTAGCTCTTTTAGAATATACATTTTAGTGATACAGCACTAAGAAAAAAAATCACTGTGGGAAACAGGAAATTATACACTCCACATTCTTAATATGAAGACAGAAGATTATAAAATCCGTATTTTTTTGCTTTTGGTGATATAAAAATGGAATTGTTTCCTCAGGTTAAGGATCTTGAATCATGAATTAGCAGTCATTCCAGAGAAATGGTTAGGGAGGAAGGAAGTGTTGACTACAGACAAGTCAAGAGGGAAGTCTCAATTATTTTCAGATAAAGACAAAGGCTTGAGATATTCTTAAAATGTTTTATCTTTAAGATATTAAAATATAAATATTAACCCAAATAGATTGAAAGCATCTTTGGCCAGAATTATACCTATTCTGGTCCTGGTTATTGTTAATATTCCTTAGGTGTTTTGTCTGAAATTAGTCCCCTTTGTATGATCTGAATTTAAAATCGCTAAACAGATTTCTTGCCAAGGGGAAAAAAAAATCAATCTTTGCAATTTCCCTTAGTTCCTTTCTCTACGTGTAAACCCTATTCATTGACCATGTCCTTTTCTGAAAAGTTTCCAGAACAGACCCACGGTATTCTTAACAAATTTATCTTTCCTGTCATATTTCCCAAACTGCAAATACTCAGCATTCATTACATGGGTTTTTTTCCAGGCTCTATCTTAAAGACCTGCACTGTAACATATTTTAAAAATATTGATTTCAAGCTCATCAGCTCAGTGATGAGCATATCATCTCATTATGTGGGTTAAATAGGGTAAAAGTACTTAGTTACCTATGGAGTAGGTGTAAATACAAACACATGTGTTTCTACTTTCTCTCCCCATTGGAAACAAACTTGATAAAACTGGAAAAAAAAAACCCCTCTAAATTTAAAGAGATAAGGAATAAAAATATAACAAAAATTCTTTTAAATGACCTCCATTTTACCAATTCACTGCATAAACCAGTGCTTTCCCGTTCTTCTGTTAAACACACGTGCTGAAGTCTCTGGCTTGCTGAATGCTTTTGGCTCACATAACTCTGTCTCGCACACTCCTGTTCCCTCTGTTTCGGAAGGACGCGTACCAAGTATCAGATGTGCTTATACCTAAATCTGTTTGTACCAGTTGCTTTTGTTTTTGTTTTCTTTTTTCACTTGCATAACTTATCTAAATATCACTTAAACTCATGAAAATAGGAGTGTGAAAACAGAGTTGTTTCTATAAAAACTAAGTTGTATGCCTTGAAAACAAGTTTGTAAAGGTGAGTTGCTTGAAATATGCTTTCAAAGTAAGTGTGGGCTGGACAACCATAAAATCTGAGGAAGATATTACAGATGTCTAAAAGGATTCTGCACACAAATTGCTTACAAGTGGTTGTAATTGCTTGACGTGCTTTAAAGAGATGGAAACAGAAAACTGCAGAGGATGTTATGAGTATACTTTATGTAAAAAGAAAAAAAGAAGTAAAAGGAAGAGAAGTGCATAGGACCATCTATTAGCTGACTTACAAGCAAAGCCCTTGGCCTCAAATGATAAAATTTTAAAATAAATTCACATTTATACTTTCAAAGTTAAAATAAAACATATAAATTATAGACCACCTTTAATTATTTTGAGGTTTTCTCACACGGCAAATTATTTGAGTAAAAGGGCTTCTTCTATATTGTGTATGTGTTAATCACCAAAGGCGACTTGCTTACCTTTGTTTTGATGAAAAGTGCCTCAGCATAACCCCTTCCTCATTTGATGCCCTGTGACTCTCATCTCTGCCTATGCCATAGACACAGCTAATTGGAACAATGGTGGTAGCTTAATCAAAGCAAGTCACTGGGTAGAGGCAAAAGACTGCTGACCTGTTCTAAAAACATGGAATGGAAAAATCAGATTCCTTTTTGGTGTATTTAGATTTCAAATGATGAAGACCTAGCTATTAATAGTAGGTATGGCTATCAAAGTTTCCTTGAAGTATATACTCAGGGTCAAAATTCTTTGAAATTGTGTGTAAACTGAACTTATGAGGAAAGAGGAATCATGCATAGGCATTCAAGTGGAAGGAATCTGTGATATTCAGAGAAAAGCAGAAATGCCATGAAAGATGATATATTTTATTGCCTTTAAAATGAAATACTTTAGTGCCTGTAACAGTACTTTTCCCCCTGCTTTTCTTTTTTTATCTTTTTTTTTGTGGTACGCGGGCCTCTCACTGTTGTGGCTTCTCCCATTGCTGAGCGCAGGCTCCGGACGCGCAGGCTCAGCGGCCATGGCTCACGGGCCCAGCCGCTCCGCGGCATGTGGGATCTTCCCAGACCAGGGCACACACCCGTGTCCCCTGCATTGGCAGGCGGACTCTCAACCACTGCGCCACCAGGGAAGCCCCTTCCCCTGCTTTTTGAATAAGGGGTTATGTGTTTACATTTTGCACTGGGCCTTGCAAAATATTTGCCCTATCCTAACAACTAATGGGAGCTTCTGTTTATTGAAGACTTGACATGTGTTAGGTTCTTTGGCAAGTGCTTTTAATGAAATGGCTCATTTTACTTCTTGAATTAGCCCAATTAATTTTACCATTTTACAAATAAAGAAATTGAAAATTGGCATGATAAAATTTCCCAAGAATAAACTTGCTTTTAAATAATAGCCAAAGGAACTGGAAATAAATCTAGGTCTATCTGATTCAAATGTCCATGATTTAAGTCATGATATAGAAAGATGACCTTTTTTAACCCTTGCCTTTTCTCACTATTCATATACTCCCCTTTACAGAGATAAAGTAATGAACCTCTGTGTTTTGTAAGTAAAACTGCTTGACAAGTATCAGAAGTCTGCAATACTGTAAAGAGATTCCAAATTCAAGGAATTTTCTTCAAAGAAGAATATCTTTTGGCATTCTTTTCCTTAACATTAGTAAAGTTATTAGCCCAGAAAATTATTAATCTCATATATATGTGTATATCTTAAAAATTATGTACAAGGGAGTATTCATCAGTGAAGTTTTTTTCTGCATTTAACTTATTAAGAAGGTGAATTTGCTGAAATTAACATTGGGTCTCTATATTTTGAAAAAAAATTGAAGTGTTTACTTGAATCAGGTAGTTGTAAGAAATGCACTCAAATTATGTATGCATTTATACTTCTGCAATTTTAATAATCAGTGAATTTATCTACTGACCAAGTATATGCTCTTTGCAATTTAGAGATCAAAAAATTTATTATGGGTGTAGTCATGTAAAGTGACATAATTATCATCAATGGTTATTTTTTTTTAAATCATGACAATGTATACCACAGTTTTCCCTCCAGTGAGGCAAATCCTCACATTTGTGTGATATATGAACTATTAATATGTATAAAATTAATTTGAATCACTGGTTATATAAGCTAAAAGTAGTTAGATATTGGCAGTTTCATATGATTCAACTTTATATATAGTGCATATTAAAAAATATATATATGTATATAAAAATTCATTAAATTCCACCACACTGTTAAACAGAAAGGGCATGCCATCCTGTGAAATTTTCAACATCTTAATATCTAGTTATCCTCTTTTTATGATAGCAGCTCTTAAGTAAAAGTTCTATCTCTTTCTCTGTTTTTTGTGTCCTATTTGTTGTTATTCCTCAGTCTTGAAATCTGGCATAAGAATAGCAATATATTGTTTTGCAACCCTATTTTATGTCAATTCCTTAGCAACATTTCTCTTGTCGTTTCCTTAACAACATTTATTAAAAGAGAACATTCACAAGTAAATATAGGAGGAAGTAACTACCACTCAATTTTGAATTTCTATTTGAACTTTGCAAAGACCAAGATATATCAATATATATGCACAAGTGCATGCACACACATACACACATTCACACATTTCTTTTCTTTTTTTTTTTTTGGTTTTATTTCATTTACATAAAGTCAAGTATTTTAAGACTCTCTGAATAAGAGCTAAGCTATGAATAAAAGCAGGAACTTATGTTCCAGAAAACCATAATTTTACTGCAAGTGATTGCTAAGATATGCAAATGATTTTCAACCATTATCTTATCAGATGCTTAACTCAGAAATTCCTATTCCTCACTAGGGATTTTTTCAAGTTTTTGATTGCTATTTTCAGATGTCTATTTAGCTATGATGATAAGTAAAATGTTCTTCTTATGAGTCCATTACTATTATAAATGTATTTCATCTTTATCTCATATAAGTCATATCAAATAAGTTTCTCTATTTGGACAGTAACAAGTGAGAAACAGATGGCCCCAAATACCAAGAAATAAAGAAGGAATTCAAACAGGAAACAACATATAAATATTGACAGCAAAATGGAAAACATAACCAAACTTTTTATAAGAATGGGTCTGCCTCAATGCTAAAAGCAGGTTATTTTTTTAAGGGTATTTTCAGATATTGATGTTCAATAAATGTGCCTTCCTGAACATCACATTTAGTCAGATACTTGTTATTTATATTGATAGAGTTAGAGGGAAAATGCTATGCTTATACATTGAATCTAGTCATATTTGTATGGTTTTTTAAAACAGGGAATTTTAAAAATCCAATTCTGAAGGAAAAATTCCCTGTAAGAGTTTGCCAACAGTGAAAATGGTGCTTCATACAAGATTAATTCCAGGAGGAGCACCAGTAGAGAAAATTCAAGTCTGATGAAATGCCTTCAAAAAATAAAGATGGAATTATTTCAATAGAAAAAAAAAAAAATGTATATTCCAATGAATGAAATTATAATATACTATCCCCATAATGTGCAAACAGGTTTTCACAATTCTGAACACTGGTATTTAAACAGATGTTGAGTTGATCTCTATCATGTGTCATCATCTGAGCCAAGTCTTAAGAAACATGCACCACTGACTTTTTATGTCTATATGAAAAATATTTCATATTTTAACTGTTGGTTTTCCATAATATAATAACAATGTCAATGCACTTGAAAAATTACAATGATTATTTATTATTATGGAGATAAATGGATTGTACATTATCTCATTGCTCTCTGTTTCGTTTTTCAGCAAAATTTTATTTTTCATTATTGCTAACAGCAAACAAATATCTTCTTAAAACTGACTAGTATGTTTAATGTCTAGGTGTCTTTTGCAGAGTACAGTATTGAAGTTTAGCCTTTTCTGCCTCAGTTTCACCTTATGTAAAATGATGATAATAATGAATACAATGATGATGATTATGAAAATAATAGTACATCCCATTAGTTTTCTTAAGCATTAAGAGCAATGATATAAGTCAATAAATAAGCACATTACATATAACAAGCACTAAATAAATAGTGGCCTATCTGAGAATATATTCAAACATGCTGAAAAACTTTGGAAGAATACATGAAGGGGACACTTGTTGGAGTAGTTTATCACTGGAAAAGGTTACAAAACAAGAGGAATGGATTCATGACTCTAACACATAGTTTACCATGTGGTTTTAGAAAAGTTTTTAAAATCTCCATGCCTCTTTCTTCATTTGAGAAATTGATGATAAAACTTTACCTGTGGAGTTGTAAAAAGCCAAAGAGCTTATGTATGTGAAAGCCTTTTGTTATGAAATGCTATATGATTCCAACTTTTCACATACTTGTTAATTTAATCAGTGTTTATTTAGAACATCAGTAAGCACCTACTGGACCCAATGCTGGTGCTGGGACACAAAAAGAAATAAGACAGATATTCTCCCTAACTTGGTAGTATTCAAATTTTATCAGTATAAACCATTATTGTAGTACCAAATTTACTTCTTTTGAGTATCAGCTCCCCATTATTTGAGAATTCAAATTCAAATTCTGTTTAAAGATTGAGTACTATTTTAAAAAATGATATGTATCATTTGAGCTTAGATGTTCATACTATCCAACTTTGAATATTATTGAATGAAAAAGTATATTTTAGATGGAAAGTCTATTCAAGTCATTTCATGAAGTATAAAGAAAAGGAAATTTTCTTTATTCTTCAAAAACTAAATTGATGTATGCAGCTTTTATTTATTCAACTTGACTACCTCAGTTATTCTTATTACTAAAATAATACCACCAGTGTGAAAAAATTTAAAGTACCAGATGTGGTCTTTGATCAACAAGGTAGAGACTGTTAATACTATTGTTATTTTTTTTTTAACAAATAAAGTTCCTATAAGAAGTTTTAATGAAGGGACTACTTACATATGTGTATGGAAATTAAAGGATGTTGAGGTACCTAGACACTATCAAAGGCAGGAAATCATTATCAAACCCAGACCCAAACATTCACCAGGACTTGCACGGGAACTATGGATGACGTGCTTTGGGCAGAGTAGGACACTACCATGACCGAGACATTGAACCAGCACTGGAACATTTGGAAAAAGGAAGACAACTGGGTTTTTCCCTGAGTCTCCCACTTGCTGAGCCCAACCAGAAGCAAGTGAGAGAATGAGACCATATTTTACCCTAGAGCACAGAGAAAGTAAAAGGAGGGAGGTATATTGATGAGTATGGAGGCAAATGAAGAATAAACTACACACAAGTGATGTCATTTCAATTACACTAAGATTTAGGTGTTTGCTTCCATTGTCTATTAACTAATAGCCTTTGGTTTAGCTAATATTTGAATATGAGCTCATAAAAGCGAAGCAATTTAGAATAGATTAGATGAGCTAATAATACCTCCTCTAAAAGTCTCTGTATTTAAGAGATTATTTAGGAAAACCAGTTTTTCCATTGACACTATTGGCCTATTAAAAATTAAAATTAAAAAATCATACCATATACATTTTAGTGTCTTCTTCATAATAAGGATATGAGTATAACATCATATGTCCTTAAAATCTGTAATGCAGGAGGTGATGTCAGCAAGCAGGCAGGCCAGAAGATCCCAATTCTCCTCTCCCCAAGAAAACAATGAAGAAGCAACTACAAATAGAAGAAAATAGTTCTGGGGAAGCTTTGAACTACAATGAAGACGCAGCAGAAACTCCATGGAGCCTAGAAACCAATGACTGGCACATAGAAAAGCACAGGAAGCATCTTACCTCTGCTGTGCCACCCCATCTCCAGTCTGGAGCCACTAGGTGCTAAGAGGGATTCCCTCAGAGGGCTTTCACTCCACTGAGAAAAGAACAGGAGAACTTCAGTCATCCTCATCACTACCGGGGACATCTGCAGCCTTTGCTACTGAGGGCTCCACAGCCGTCACTGCGGCTAATTCCAGTTGACAAGCTGCCTGGAGTCCCTGTGTCTGTGTCTCCTCCCCAGGGCTGGAGCTGTGGCATGGAGACTTGCCCCTGTGCGCTCAAGTTGCGCATGTGCTTTGTTTTCCATGATGAGACGCCACATTGGCTCGCCATCTAGTGGTCCGAAACTGCCACTGCACTGTGCCCGACCCAAGGAGTCCTAAAGTGTAGCTTTAATTTGCTATGCCTGGGGCCATGCTGCCAGTACACTTAATCCAGCCTTCGTGGTTCTAAATCCAGCTTTGATCTGCCATCACCCAAGCTACACTGCTGTACTGTGCCTTGCTGCCGAGTCCTGAGTTAGGGCTTTGACCCACCATCACCAGGGCTGTGCTGCCACTGCTCTGTGTCCCGACCCTGGGTCCTGAGTCAAAAACACAACAGGTAATTTTTGGTGGGAATGTTGAGAAAAGGGAATCCTTGTGCACTGTTAGTTTGAATGTACATTGGCACAATCATTATAGAAAACACTATGGAAGTTCCCCAAAAAATTAAAAATAGAACTACCATATGATCCAGCAATTCCAATTCTGGGTATATATTGGAAGAAAATGAAATCAGTATCTCAAAGAGATATCTGCACTCCTATGTTCATTGTGATATTATTCACAATAGCCAAGATATGGAAACAACCTAAGTGTCCACTGATGGATGAATGGATAAAGAAAATGTGTTTATATATATACATATATACATATATATACACATATATATATAATTTGGCGTGATTGTTCTGGTATTTTAATTTTTGTACTGAATCCATTTTTTCTAAAAAAAATTAAATATTTTTAATATATCTCAGAAAATTAGCAAAAATTAAGAAAGTTGAACATATTGCATTGTATAATATTTAGATAAGAATGTTTAAAAATTACAGATATTTTGTTCCCTCTCAATATAGCACATCACTCCTATTAAGGAGTCTCAATTATGACAAACATTCACACACACCTGAAATTTTATGTACAGTAACTACAAAAGTAAAAACCAAGAGGAGTCTGTCATCATTTTGATAGTTGAAACCATTTTAAATATTAGGAGGAATTCAGTTTGTATCAAACACACACACACACACACACACACACACACACACACACATAATGGGATATTATTCAGGAATAAAACAGAAGGAAATTCTGCCACTTGTGACAACATGTATGAAACTGGAAGACATTTTGCTACCTGAAATAAATCAGAAAGAGAAAGACAATATGGTTTAGTATCAATTATCTGTGGCACCTACAAGAAATAAAAAGCCAGTCTTACAAAAAGTAAAATTGTGGCTTCCTGGAGTGGGGGTGGTGGTGGTAGGTGAAACAGGGAAGTATATTTCAGAGGGTACATGATTTCAGTTATAAATTGAACAGGTTTTGAGGAGCTAATGCAGAACATGGTAACTGTAGTTAATAATACACTGTTGCATACTTGAAATTTTGAGAGTAGATTTAAATGTTCTCACCACACACACAGAAGAGTTAAGTATGTGAGGTAACAGATGTGTTAATTAACTTGATTGTAATAATCATTTCATATTGTATATGTATATTAAATCCTCACATTGCACACTTTAAATATATATGATTTTATTATGTATTATTCCTCAATAAAGCTAGAAAAAAATGTAAGTCATGTGGAAACTAATTTATAAAGGCTAAGTTTTGTTTCTTGCACTGCTATTAGAAATTGCTTACCATAATGTTTGAAATATTTCTAAACCAGACTAGATTACACTGAGTAAGAAACCTTGTATTATTTGTTTTACCTACATAGTTATATTTATGTAAAAGAAAAATATCAGATACACGTGACTGTGAGTAAATAAGTTCCATATATATTCATATTATTTGGCAGTTTGCATTTTGTCTTTATTATAGTTTTAAGGTCAAGAATGATCTCCTGGGCTTCCCTGGTGGCGCGGTCATTGAGAGTCCGCCTGCCGATGCAGGGGACACGGGTTCGTGCCCCGGTCCGGGAAGATCCCCCATGCCATGGAGCGGCTGGGCCCGTGAGCCATGGCCGCTGAGCCCGCGCGTCCGGAACCTGTGCTCCACAACGGGAGAGGCCACAGCAGTGAAAAAAAAAAAAAAAAAAAAAAAAAAAAAAAAATGAGCCTGTGGTCACAGCAGGGAATCACTGAGTTAGTGTTATGTAGAGTTGGAATAATTATATTATGGGTAACAACAAGGTCAAAATTGAAATTGTGGAAGTGGATTGCTGAATGAGTCAAAAAGGTCACTGAACATAAAATAATCGTAAAGCTAAGAATTTGTTTGTTTTCAGGATTGTTTGTGTGGATGTTTACACCCGATGGCAATGAAATCTAGGGGTGGAAATAATGATTGTGAATCAGGTGTCAAAGGGTTCAAGGAAAAATGGAACTGATAGTGAAAGAGAAACAGAATATTTGAAGAGGAAAAAAAAATGCCCTCAAAGGAGAAAATACCAACCTCCACCTCTGGATCCTGAGATCAGAGGGAAGTAGAGAATAAATGATGGTTCAAGAGAGTTTGGGAATAAAAAAATTCTATGTCCTCAGAGAGACATCCAGTCCATGATGTTACGTTAAAGCTCTGTTGTGTCAGGTCTTATTACATTGCTAACGTCACTTTAATATTCCTTGATTCAGACATTCCCTTCTGGAAGCACTTAAAGAGGCTGACATAGGTGGAGAATAAAGCTCACTTTCAAAAGCAAAAAAAAAAAAAAAAATACAGAGGATTCTGCAGTTGTGGTGCTCTGTGGTAGAGGACTTCCATGAGGGAGAAGGCTGAAGACTGCGACAGTAATAATAAAGTAGAACTCCCTGTGGCAAAAAATAACATGTTAGAGAACTCTTGGGGTCATGGGGTGGATTCTTGTATCTCGCAAACAAAGATGACAGGCATGGGACCAATGGATTTTTGTCTCAATCGTGTTTTTGACTTGGATGGATATAGTACCTCTGGATAAAACATGCTTCAATCTGCTGGGTGAATGCTGGCACAGATGAAGGTCTGCAATCTGCTTGGTCTGGATAATAATAGCTCTCCCAGAACATGCAAACATGCACTCCCCTGTGCTGTTCAGCCTAAACATACATGGAGATATATATATATATATATAGCCATATACATATCCATATATATGTCCATATATATATCCATGATATATGTACATATCAGCACCTATAATTGCAAATATACAGTATATAAAATGATGTTAAAATTAGACTACTTTTGTCTTGGTTTCAGTTGAGGATCCAGAGGCCTAAAATCATAGAACATTATGATAAGTATCCCAGTATCTTAAAGTGGTGATTGAAAACATATGAAGGATACCCTAAGATTTTTAAGATTCTAGAACATCCTAAGAGATGTAAAATCTGGATCAATCAGCAATAATCCATTGCAAATTTTTAGGTGTCTTGGTTTCAGCAGAGACTTCAAAGGGGAAGAATAATATAACCTTTCAAAGTATCTCTACATAATGAAGACATGGGATCACACATATATGACACATCCAAAGATCTTAAAACTGGATCCGAAGCAATAATTAATCACTCACTTTGAGGTGCCCTGATTCTGCTAAGTCCCAAGAGACTAAAAATAATATCATATTGAGTCAAATGTCCCCATGTACTAAAGAGGTTCTGAACCACATATGCAGGACATGCTAGCAGATTTTAAAACTGAATCAACCAGTAATAATCTACCACTACTACAACTTCAAAGAGATGGAGTAAAGATTTATTTGAAGAATGTCATTTATGTTCTGTGTGTTGACACTACTTAACATCTCCCAAGGGCAGACGAGATGCTCTTCAAAGATGTGACACTTGTGTTTTGGGCTTAAAGTGGCAGGGAATGAGAGCTGCCCTGAAGCAAGCTTCAGTGACACTTAGGTCAGGGCAAAGATGCTAAATGTTATATACAAAAGAGAGCCTGCCAGGGGTTGTATTTCAAAACACTTCTTTCCAGAATTGACTGCAAGAGTAAAAAGGCTCCATCCCAGAGAATAGCTGTGAAAGGGCAGTCAAAATACCAGGGGCATGAGGATTCATGAGGCATGTGTCAGAGTGCTGTTAGCAATGACCCCAGTAGGATAATAGTTCACACACACACCCACGTGTGCTCACACACACACACACACACACACACACGGTGCATTTTTTAAAAAACATTAGTTTAAATTAGGCTGGATGGGAAAATGTCATCTGCACTGGAGTCTGCGTGGAAAAAGGAGTATAGGAAACATTGCACCTCCCTCCCTTTTTCTGAATATTAAAATTTAAGTTTAAAATTTCAGTGTTTAATGATCCCCCAGAATGTCTGACAAAAGATCAACCTCCTTTGAAGCTGAAAAAAATTGGAAGGTTCTCTGAACAAATAAATTTGTCTACAATGTACATTCTTTTGGAGATGCACTGATTTTTTGTAGAATCCACATTCAATTCATTATCCTTCCTAATGTGGAATCTTTAGGGAGTTTTCATTTTTTTCTTGATTATACATTGTATTTTTTAAAAACTTACATTAAATTGCTTAGGTTAGATTTCTAGATGTGGAATGGGTAGAATGGCTTTAACTCCTATTTGCAAGTTGACTTCCAGAAATTAGTTTCCATTTCTAGCAACCTATCCACGCCCATTTCAGCTAAGTAGCATTGCTGCGTATTGCCATATTTTAGAAATTTATCAGTTTAAAAGATATAAAGATATCCTTTCTTCTACCCTTATATCATTTTTTAAAGATTAGAAACCAAATATATTATCATAACATTTTCAGACATTTGCATATGCTATTCTGTATTATTATTTTCTCAGTGTTCATTTTTTTTAATATTTTATTATTTATTTAAAAGCCTTCTATATCTAAAATATGTGAAATCATTACTTATTGTACTTATTTTTTTACAACTCATTTTGTCTTTTAACTTTTTCATGTATATTTATGCAAAATGTTTAATTTTCATACTGTCAACAATATTGTTTCCTTTAATACTGGAAATATTACATATTCAGTGATAATGTAACATTTCATCATCTTAAAGAAAAATAAATATTGAAATAAAACATTCAATACAAGATGAAATACCTACTTAGAAAAATGTAAGAAGAAGTGAATCTACAAAATAAATTTTCATCTCCTAGATCCAAATGGAAAGGATGCAAATTTAAAACACATAGTAAACTGTTTTTGAGTAGTGAGGTTAGAAAGAATCTGAAAGTGCACTAGTTGTGAAGTAAGACACTTAGGCAGTACTACCTTGTGATCCAAACGAAAGGGCCTGGATTCTTGGGCCAGGTCCTTAGAGATCCCAGCCATGACCCATCTGTCTCAGCAGCCATTGCACTGAGGTGATGCACCCACACAGGGCTTGGCCTCCTCTTCCAAACCATAACTTGGACCTTGGAATCCCCCACTCAATGGGTCAAGACTTCTCCTTGCCCTCTATCTTCTCCCCTTAGAGCATCTTTGGTGTTCACACTCCTGGGCCTAAGAAATGGCCAGAGAGGGAGGAACAGGAAGATGTAGGTCTTTCACAGGCTGTGGGTCATGTCTGGTTATATGGATTTTATTTTCCAAATACATGATCGGGAGGCTACAGAGGAGGAGGGAGACAAGTGTGGAAAAGAATGCACATACTGTGAACTGGAAACCTTCCTGTGTACTTTTTTCAGGACAAAAGTGGACCTGCACTTAAATTAGAACTTTTCTATGCCATTAGCTGGATTCTGAATAGAAAAGTCTCTTATACCTCTGGATCTTAGTTTCCTCAACTGAACAATGAAGGTGTTTAACCTCTAGTAATATTCCTTGGTTGGCTTTATCCCTCTCAGTGAATTAAGATTCTTTGGAAAAAAATAAAGAAAATAAGAATTTAACAAAGTGTACACATAATAATTGACTTTTCTACCTTAAAGGGATTTATTTACTTTAATAAAGTGGTGAGAAGACTTTTATACTAATTAATTTCCCCTGTTGGGCAGAAAATTGATATGTGTATATCAGCAAGGACAGCCACTAAATTTCAGTTTTTGTGGTTGCATGTGTAGTTTCTGAATATGGTATTTCTTACAACAGGAATTATCTCTGGTTTATCCAGGTTCCTTTATCAATTCATACCATACTCTCTTGTCTGCTTTCTACAAATTCCCCTTTCTTGTACAGGATGATTCCTATGTCGATTAAAAAAAGTAATGCAAGAGGCTTCAAATAAGAGTCTTAAGAACGGCAGCTTGGGAGTCACAGGTTCAGGAACCCGAAACAGTATTCTAAGAAAGAGAAAGAGTCAGGGGCTTATAAAGACAAAGAGTCATGACGTTGTTAAGAGTTGCCTGGTAAGAATTGTGATCAACTCTAAAGCAAGTGAGAAAATATTTGTTCTTAAGGAATCACAAGTTTTAGGGTAGGGGTCCAATAAGGACATGAATTTCTGGCAGATGTTCTGGATGACTTCACTAGGTCAGAAAGTCAGATTCCATCCAGGCTGAGACAGGCATGTGTCACACTTCCTTAATGGCCTCCCAGTGCCATTTTAGAGCTCTCTTAGCAACACCAACTCCATTTTGACTTTTCTTTCACATCCAAGTTTATCAAAACTTCATTCTTATTTTCCATGAATATGGAGGTTGAGTTTCACTGTTGCTTAAGATAACTAGGCTATCCTTGCAAAATGGTGATAATTATTGTACTCTTTTGTTGAACTGGATCTTGTTCTTTGTGCTTTTGCACTGGGCCCTTGGAAGCGTTTGCGTAACAGAAGAGTAACCAAAAGATCAAAAAGATATGTGTTTTGCATTACTACCTCTAGCGTTAATTATCTATGTGACTCTGGGTAAATTACTTCAACTATTTGAGTCTCAGTTTTATCGTCACTAAAAAAAGGAACAAAAAAAAAATCTTACCTCTGATAATGTAAAGTCCCTGGCACAGGATAACTTCTAAAGATGTGTTAGCTTATTCTATTGCTGTTCTAAATGTGCTATTTCAATTCATCTTATGGGTATTTGGTGTTATACATTTGCTGAAATGCCTTGGTATCAGAGAAGAATTGCTAAAATCTGTTTGCAACTCTTAGTTCCACCGCTGAGGAGGCTTTAGGCTACTTTTGCAGGGCAGAGCAAGTGGATCTGAACTTCTACAGCAAAAATTGCTTCTTTTAAAAAAGACATATTTGAAGCTAGACAACAAAAAGTTTGCTGCTTTCCCGCTAATGAAAATCAAGGACTGTCCAATACACACAGAGTAGGATAAACAATTACTGACAGAAGCTGCTTAGTTGCTTACAGGTTTAAGTGACAAGAATTGAGAATTTTTCGCACATGAAGTATCTAACAAACATTGCTTTTTCATCAAATTATAAAGATAATACATTAACTTAACAATTTTTTTCTTTGTATTTCAATATGCATTTTTTACTAATTACAGTTGATCCTCACTATTCACAGATTTTGTATTTGCCAATTCACCTACTCGCTAACACTTTTTTGTAACCCCAAAATCAATACCTGCAGTGCTATCCTGGTCACCTGCAGACATACAGAGAGTAGAGAAAATTTGAACAGCCAGATGTCCTCCTTCCCAGCTGAGACTGAACAAAGTAACTCTGCTTTCTTGTTCCATCGTTTGTACTGGAAACAAGAGGTTTATTGTGGTCTATGTAGTGCCATGTTTTTTTGTGTTTTTGTGGTTTTATGGTGATTTTACTGTTTAAAATGACCCTAAAGTATACTGCTAAAGTGATATCTAGAATTCCTAGTGCAAGAAGTTTGTGACATGCTTTTCAGAGAAAATAGGTTTGTTTGAATGCTTTCTTCAGGTATGAGTTATATAAGTCTATCTATGAGTTCAGTAGTAATGAATCAACAATATGTGGAAACCCAAATAAACATATTAATAGGTTGTTGAAAGTGCAACTGGAGGCTTCTAGGAACCTAGCCCTGTTTTTTCCCTAGGAACAGTGGTTCTGCATTTGCTAATTCAGGATTTGTGGCAACTTGAGAGAATATAGCTATAGCAGGTAATGAGAATCGACTGTACTTAGTAATAAAACACTATCGAGTGTGCTCAGCTTAAAAGCTGTATGTTCTAAACTCTCTCGAAGCTAGCTGGGTTATGTTATAAATTCTACTAATATAATTTAAGTGAAACATTGCACTACAATTCCAAGAAGCATTTCCTAAAGGGAGGGGACAATATTTCCTATATATCTCATGCATATAACCTGGGATACAAACTTAAAGGTAGAGGTCCAGCAGGCATGTTGGATGATATGGTGACTTGGAATGGAAGCAGTGTGCTGAGGAATTTAGAAGGGTAGCTAGAAACTAAGGCCTACTGACATCTGTAGAGCGCCTTCCATCCCAGCCACGAAATCCCTATCAGCTCAAACATTATACATATCAGAGAAATAATCTTCTGTTTTGTTTAATGCACTTTAAAGAATCAGCTTGCATGTAGTGATTTTTAGTTGTAACTTCTGACATAGTATACAGATCAGTCTGTCAATTAAATGATGTTGTCTTTACTTGGTCCTACTCTTCCTGCTCTCATTCTCGTCATACATCACTTGGGCCATGGCCTTGCTCCAGTACCTCTTTTTTTGTTTGTTTGTTTGTTTTTTGGTATGCGGGCCTCTCACTGTTGTGGCCTCTCCCGTTGCGGAGCACAGGCTCCAGACGCGCAGGCTCAGCGGCCATGGCTCACGGGCCCAGCCGCTTCACGGCATGTGGGATCTTCCCAGACCGGGGTACGAACCCGCGTCCCCTGCATCGGCAGGCAGACTCTCAACCACTGCGCCACCAGGGAAGCCCTCCAGTACCTCTTAAAGTCGCTACTCAAAATGCTCCACATTGTCTGTATCTTTTTAAAAAATTGTTAGTTCCAGTCTCTATCATGTTTATATATTCGACTCTTCTCTAATTGCCTGAATCAGTATATAATGCTGCCTTTTTTCTTCAACTATTTTATGTGTATTAGTTATGTCTACATAATTAGGTTGTAAAAACTGTAGGTGGGAGTACATCTTAAGCTTTCCTTGTACTCCATGATAATGATAATAAATTTGTAGGTGCTGAATAAACACCAGTTACTGTTTAAATTACTAGAGAAAATTAATAATTATATATGTGTTCCTTAGATATTCAAATTATACCTAACACTTTCAAACTGCCACATCCTGTGCCATACATATAATATTTAATCATATATAATATATATTTATATAATATATAATATAATGCAATTTATATATACTACATAATATTTGAATTTCTGTTTCTGTTTACATACAGTGATTAACAAAGTTGTAAAAAATTGAAGCTGATAGTTTACATTCATAATTGATAATACTTTAATGAAATTAATATCATACCATATGTTATTTTAAATGCATATTTTATGTTTATGTATATATGTGTGTATAGGATATATAATACCGTAGTCTTACTTTTTTGTAATTTTAAGTATGTATGTCACAAAATTTTAGTAAGAATACTTTCCAAGTCTCCATTAATATTGAGTCTACAAACCATATAACCTTTAACTACTCATGTCAAGATCAATCAGGTATGATGATATAAAATATGTATTGTTCAGCTGTATTTAGTAGCTAGAAAAATTAACAAATCAACCTGTTTCTTCATTCTTCTTCCTATATTCTTTTGTTCTGTTTTTGTTAGGTCACAGCATGGTACTTCCTGTCTTTATATTCAGGTGGGATTTTCCTGCTGTGAAATGGTGTCATGACTTATGCACAGCCTTCTTAGAAAGTTATGATTTTGTAGTTATAAAAACATGAAAGCATTTTTCATCAGTTTAGATTTTACTTCTCTCATCTGATTTCATTTCAGAACAAATAGCTACTAAAGTGGGAAAAGCAGTGATTCAAATAAACTTAATTCACAATTATTCTGTACATTTTTTTCTCAGTGGAATCCAGGCCTTAATTATATTTATCATATGCACCAGCTATATAATTTTGTTTTTCATAGTCACTCTGTATCCTTAATGTAAAATTTCAACTAGAGTACCCTTTTATAAGAAAATCACTTGCTATTGGCATGCTTGTTCAGGAGACTAAGATTTCTTCTTATTTTCTTTCATCATTGTATAGCAAGTTACATTATCTGCTCCCCATAAATGCTTGCCATATGTAAGAAACATATGGCAGAGTTTTATAATTATGTCAAGGATGGGCAATGAAAGTTTTCTTAGAAGGACAATTCTGTTCTGGGCTAGCTAAGATATTACACACAGATTCTTATGTAATTCTTTCTTATCAGGAAACAATAATACTATTTATAAGTACCAGTGGCATTTGTTATATTAAATTAATTACCCTAATTAAAATCCTTCCTAAAGAAATAAATACATTTTAGATATCTATATATATTTTGCTTTAATAAATGATAATGTTATAGTTTTGAAGAGTTTTCTTTAAAATTTTATACCAGTTGGGATGAAAAATAGATATTTTCTACCTTGACTAAAGCAATTATTTTCACAACATAACTGTTTAAGACCACAATAATATTCCCCATCAAAAGAGCTATGCCCGGGCTTCCCTGGTGGCGCAGTGGTTGAGAGTCCACCTGCCGATGCAAGGGACACGGGTTCATGCCCCGGTCCGGGAAGATCCCACATGTCGCGGAGCGGCTGGGCCCGTTAGCCATGGCCGCTGAGCCTGCGCGTCCGGAGCCTGTGCTCCGCAACGGGAGAGGCCACAACAGTGAGAGGCCCGCATACCGCAAAAAAAAAAAAAAGAACTATGCCCCAGTCCATGCATAAATGTCTGCATTGGTAATATAATTTTATTTTTTAATAAACGGATCTATATATATGGAGATCTCATTTCTCTCCTAAATAATTTAGTTGTTCTTTCACATTACAGAAATGGAGATTGTGGAGATTATGGAGGAAAAGAAAGAAACCATGGCCATGAGGCAGTACTACATGTCTTCATTCTATAAGAAGGTTGTGCATTTTTTGTTGCTATAAACATGGAATAATTTTAAAAATTATTGAAAGAAATGGTTGGTCATATAAAATTACTCTTCAGAGTTAGTTTTTATTTTAACCACATGATTTTTCTCATGTTGAATGATTCGGGAATTTTAAGGATTTTCTTATCTACCTTTCATTAGTTCCTGTTGGACCATTAGTCTTGCATAACCTTTTTCTTTCCTATAATCATGAAGCTATATTAAGGATATCTCTTATTTATAGTCTGGAAATTACTTTGTAGCTATAAAATATGGTTTTTCAAACATATATATATATATATATATATATATATATATATGTTGAATCCATGATTGATTGAATCCGTAAATGTGGATGTGGAAACATAGATACAGAGGGCCTACTGTGAAATTATATGTGGATTTTCAACTGCAGGGTGTCATAGCCCATAGTGCCCATTTTGTTCAAGAGTCAACTGTATATATAGATATCAATATATATGTATATGTATATATATATATATATATATATATATATATATATACACGTGAAGCATTTTTCATCATTGCAAGTGCTGGTTGACTGACTTGCACAGTGGTGATTAGAAATAAGTAAGAGCTCCATGATGTTTTCTTTATTTTGGGTCCAAAGAAGAGAATAATAGACTATTGCTTCTGGGTTGTAATCAATAGTAATTAATTAAGTTTGGAAAAAAAGAATGCATCAAGTAAGCACTGCTTTGGGTTCTTCCTCTGCTATTGCAATTGTGCCTGCACCTTCACTGCCCCACATCCCAGGTGGAGAATTCCTCTCATCCTACCCAAGTATAGTAATCCCTCTGGATTCTACTCACTTTTGACTGTCAAAAGAACTTCCTTCTTTGTAGATTTGTTTTCTTCTCAATTCCTAAAATCAGTCTTTCATACTGGGTCATTTCTCAGTATTTATATTTCTCCAATATTAAAACCAATTATCAACAGACAGGTTACCAAACTAACTTTCTTTTAGCTCTAGTCTCAGTCTCCATCTTTTCCTATATACTGATCCACATGTCATTCAAACTCAAAACTATGTTCATCAAAATTTTCAAAAAGTAACCTCTCCTCTTATTTTCATATGTTGATTAATTCTAATACCATTCACCTAATCATCCAAGCCAGAGTTTTCCTACTTATCCTCACTAATCATTTCCATAGCCAAATCCCATGATTGTTTGTTTTTAATATAAACTAATCCCACAAATGTCTTGCATGGTTTCTTGTTTTCACTACCCTGAAAGTTTATTGTTTTTAAATTACTTACCTTCCTATATGAAATCTGAAACTATAGAGAAACACTGAAATATATCCTATGAGAATGGAAAAGATAACTGATGCAGGGGAAAAGAATTTGAATTTCACATGAATATTCATCCAACTTGAATCTAAAAGCCAGAAACAAGTAACAGTATAACTTTTTCCCCCTAAATATCTTAGTAGCTCCATTAAAAAAAAAAAATTGCCAAAGGAGATGCATTCAGTTCTGCTATAATGTGATGTGTGAATTCTTAAAAATCAGCTTGCTATGCAAAATCACACAATAAAAAACACAGGGCTTATGGATAAAATGAAGTTAAAGGCACAACACTCCAAAACTTTAACAGTGACAATAAAAAACAAAGCAAAACACCTGATAAAGGCAGTAGCATAGGTTTGCATGTATCATATGGTAAATAAATACATAAATGCTACAATAAATATGCCACTTTACCTTGGAAAAGACCTGGAGTGGTGTTTTGCTTGTAGAAGTGGGTATTGAAATGATTGCAGTTTATGATTTATTGTGAAATCACAGATGGAGGGTTATATGAAGTCGAATGAAAGTTAAAAGCCAGACATGGGAGGGTGTGTAGCATAACACATGTGGTGAACTGAGGTAGTAGGTAGATGTTTGAGGTTTGAGTGTAGGTGTGTTTTGTATATTCCTACATGGCTTGGTCCAGCTGGGTGAAGTTTTCTCTGTTCACCTAGTGTTTGGTTTTTTCCAGACAAAATTGTGCATAGCTATTTTAGATAGAGAGAAGAATCTCTCAAAATTGATAACATCTTTAAGATTCTTAGAAGTTAAAAGAAATGAGGAAAAATAAATATTGGTAAAGCAACAGATGTGATCCTCAGAAGATGGTAGTTTTTTTGTTTTGTTTTGCTTTTGTTTTTTTTTAATAGAAGGAAAATTGAAGATGACAGTAATGCCATCTCCCATGCTGCATATGGGTTATTTTATAATTTGCACTTGAGCAAGCTGTAATGGGAGCTGTGATTTCAGGAGAAAGCTATGTTATACTTCAGGTAAGAAGATGCAAACATTTTATTAAAAGTAAAAGGATAAGGACTCTGGTTTCTGATTTTGCATATAAGGAGCTTGGTGGTCACCACTCTGTTGTAACAACAAGTAAATAGGTAGAATAGACTGAAAAAGTAGTCTGAAAAGACTAAGAAATCAACAACTCTTCTTGGATCTATAAGAGAATGGAGGACACAGGGCAAATCACTACCCTCAGGATAGGGGGGTAGACAGACAGGCAACTAGAAGTAGATGTGGCTTACCAGAGCAAGGACTTTTATGCACAGACTGATGTGGAAGCCAGTGCTGGCCTAGAAAACCTGAACGGTAATTGATGGATTGCTAGAGGTTCAGTTTCAACAACTCTGAGAGTTAAAAACTCCAGGGTAATCCAGTCTTGGAAGTTGGTGGGGGCACAATATTGTATGATTTATCTCCAGGAAATTGATCATAGTCCCAAAGTAAATATCAGAGAAAAATCCCCTCAGGCCTCCAGCAGTGGGGAGGGGAAGGCAACCATTTTGAAGGACCCACAAGCACTCTGTTCTTAACAAGGCCTGTCCTCAGGGGAAACTAGTTAGCCATAAACTAACATTCTGGAGTTTTGTCAGAGCCTAATTGCCCTTGGAAAGGGAAATACCCAACTCCAGCCCCAGCAAATGATTCACTCCCACATAAGTGGGGAGAAAAACAACTGACAAATTGTTGTAAAGACAATAGTCAAAAGGCATGGGCTGTCTAAAAGACTGAGACCTAATCACAGGACTATATATAAAACACTTCCTCTACCCACACACCTCACCACCACATTACTAAATGCCTATTTACATCAGTTCCTTTTACCGGGTACATCCTGTACTTCTATCAAGAAAAAATTAGGACACATACCAAAAGCAAAAGATGTGACTTAAAACAGCTGTGATTGATTAATATGCTAAAGGATTTAATGGTTAAAGTAAATAGTATGCAAGAACAGATGGGCAATGTAAGCAGGGAGATGGAGGGTCTAAGAAAGAACCAAAAAGAAATACTAGAGATAACAAACAAACAAATAAAACAATACAGACAAACAAAACACTAACAGAAATGAAGAATTCCTCTAATGGACTTATAAGTAGATTGAACATCGCTGAGGGAAGAATCTCTGAGCTAGAAAGCTAGGAGATATATCAATAGAATCCTCAAAACCTAACGGAAAAAAAAAAGAAAAAAGAATATCCAAGGACTGTGGGACAATGACAAAAGGTAACATACACATAATGGGAACACAAGAAGGAGAAGAAAGAGAAAGGAACAGAATAAATATTTGAAACAATAATAACAGAATTCCTGTCAGGCACCAAAGCACAGATACAGGAACCTTGGGGAACATCAAGCCAGCTAAATGCCAAAAAATTACACCTAGAATTAAAATTAAACATCATCTTCAAACTTCAAAAAATCAAAGATAAAAAAAGCTTGTAAGAAGCTAGAAGGGCAAAAAAACACCTTAACTATAGAGGAACAAATATAAGAATTACATCTTTTTTAGAAACCATACAAGCAAGAATAGAGTGGAATTAAATAGTTAAAGGATTGAGACAGAAAAAACAAAAACAAAACAAAGCAAAACAAAACAAAACAAAACCCAAAATACCATCAAACTAAAATTCTGTATCCTGTGAAATAGCCCTTCAAAACTAAGGAGAAATAAACTTTCTCAGAAAAATTGAGGGAAATTGTTGCCAGTTGGCCTAGCAGACAAGAAATGTTAGAAGTCCTTTACAGAGAAGGAACATAATATAGATCAGAAGCTGATATCTACATAAAGAAAAAAAGACCATCAAAGAAGGAATATGTGAAGATAAAATAAAACCTTTCTTGTTCTTAATTGATCTAACAGATAACAATTTGTTCAAAATGATAATAGCAACAATGTATGTATGCTTATGGATATATCTTATGTATATATATGTTTATACATAAGTGAAATGAATGACAGCAATAGTAAAAGTGATGTGAGGAAGGAATTAGGATTATTTTGTCATTATAAGGTATTTAGAGTACTCATGAAATAGTATAGTGTTACTTGAAAGAGGACTTGGATTAGTTGTAAATGTATATTGCAAACTCTAAAGTAACCAGTAAAAAAAAAAAAAAAAATTAAATATATAACTAATATGCTGAAAAGGAGAGGAAATGGAATTATATAAAATGCTCAATTAAAACCACAAAAGGCAGAGCAAGGGTGGAAGACAAAAATAAGAAGAACAAGGGCAACAAAATAGAAAAAGTAACAAATATGGTAAATGCTATTCCTACTATGTCAACCATCACTACAAATGTCAACAGTCTAAGTGCATCAATTAAAAGACAGAAATTGTCAGATCAAAAAAACCAAGACTCAACTACAGTTGTCTATAAGAAAACCACTTTAAATAGAGAGACACATGTACATTAAAAGTAAATGGATGGAGAAAAATATACCATGCTAACACTAGAAAGCAGGATTAGCTATATTAATTTCAAACAGAGCTAACTTCAGTGTAAGGAAAGTTAACAGGGATAAAGAAGGTCATTATGTAATGACAAAGGGTCAACTCTTTAAGAAGACATAATAATTCTTAACTTGTATGTGCCTAACAACAGAGTGTCAAATTACATGAGGCAAAACAGATAGAACTGCAAGGAGAAACAGATGAATCCACTACCATAGGTGCAGACTTCAATACCTCACTCTCAGAAATGGACAGATTCAGTAGGTAGAAAATCAGTGAAGATGGGGTTGAACTCAACAACACTGTCAATTAACAGGATATATTAATATCTATAGACAATTTCAACCAACAACAGCAGAGTACATATTTTTCTCAAGCTCCTATGGAACATTCACCAAGATAGACCACTGCCATAAAACTCACCTTAACAAATTTAAAAGAATACAAATCATAAAATGTCTGTTTTCAGACCACAATGGAATTAAACTAGAAATTAATAACAGAAAGATAACTGGAAAAATAAACTACATGCAGGTTAAACATTACACTTCTTGGATAAGTTGGATCCTGTATCCTATGAAATAACCCTTCAAAAGTAAGGAGAAATAAACTTTCTCAGAAAAGAAAGTTTAAAAGAAAGTTCTAACATGAGTCAAAGAAGAAATCACAAGACAAAAACATTTTGAGCTAAATGAGAATGAAAACACAAAAACTGTTAGGAAGTAGTGAAAGCAGTGCTTACAGGGAAATTTATAACATTGAATAGAATGCTAGTAAGAGAAAAGAAGGATCTAAAATCAATAACCTTTCTTTCTACTTTAGGAAATTAGAAAAAGAGAAAATTAAATTCAAAGTAAGAAGTAAAGAAATAATAAGAATTAGAGCAGAAATCAATGAAATTGAAACAAGAAATCAATAGAGAAAAATCAATAAAACAAAAAGTTGGTTCTTTGCAAAGACCAGCAAAGTTGGTAGGCCTCTGCCAGGATAAAGAATAAAAGAGGATACAAATTACTAATATCAGAAATAAAACTGGGGACATCACTAAAAATCCTGTGGACACTAAAAGTAAAATAATAGTATGAATAACTATGTGTACAAATTTAATAACCTAGGTGAAATGGATCAATTCCTTGAAACACAATTAGTCAAAACTCACACAAGAAGATATGAACAATCTGAACAGGCCTATATCTATTAACTTGAATCAGTAATTAATAATATTCTAAAACAGAAAGCACCAGGCCCAGATAGGTTCCCAGGGAATTCTATCAAACATTTAAGAAAGAAATTATACCAATCTCTATAATCTCTGTCAGAGTACAGAAACAGAGTGAATACTTCCTAACTCATTTTATGAGGTGAGCATTGCTCTAATATGAAAACAATATAAAGAGATTGCAAGAGGGCTTCCCTGGTGGCGCAGTGGTTGAGAGTCCGCCTGCCGATGCAGGGCACACAGGTTCGTGCCCCGGTCCGGGAAGATCCCACATGCCGCGGAGCGGGTAGGCCCGTGAGCCATGGCCGCTGAGCCTGCGCGTCCGGAGCCTGTGCTCCGCAACGGTAGAGGCCACAACAGTGAGAGGCCCGCGTACCGCAAAAAAAAAAAAAAAAAAAAAAGAGATTGCAAGAGAAGAAAACTGCAGACCAATATCTCTAATGAACATATATGTAAATATTAGCATTTCAAATCCCCCAAAATAATAGGAAAAATTATACACCATGACCAAATGGGATTTATCCCAGCTATGCAAGACTGGTTCAACATTCAAAAATCAAATAATGTAATCCATCATATCAACAGACTAGAAAAGAAAAAAATCACAGGATCATACCAATAGATTGAGAAAAAGCATTTGACAAAATCCAGCACCCATTCATGATAAAAGCTCTTAGAAAACTAGGAATAGAAGGGAACTTTCTCAACTTGATAAAAGATATCTGCAAAAATTATGGCTAACATCATAGTTAATAGAGAGAAACTCAAAGTTTTCCCACTAAGGTCAGAAACAAGTCAAGGATGAACCTCTCACCACTCCATTCAATCAGCACCCTGGAAAAGGCAAAAATATGGAGAGACAATAAGATTAGTGGTTGCCTGGGGTTAGAGGAAATGAATGAATAGGCAGAGAACAGAAGGTTTTTAGGGCAGTGTAAATACTCTGATGGATGATGATGGGTATATCATTATACATTTGGATAATGATGGATATATGTCATTATACATTTGTCCAAACTATACAACACCAAGAGTGAACACTAAGGTAAACTATGAACTTCAGGTGATTATGATGTGTCAATCTAGGTTCATCTTGGTTAAAAAAGAAAAGAAAAGTACCGTCATGGTGAGTGATATTGACAATGGGGGAGGCTATGCATGGGTTGGGCTGTTTATGGGAAATCTGTACTTTCTTCAGTTTCACTGTAAACCTAAAATGTTCTAAAAAAATAGTCTTTTAAGAAAATGTAAAAGAATGCAGGACATAGCTTTTAAAGGGAAGAGAGGGTCGGTTTATGGGAGGAAAAGCACAAAGCAGTCATGAAGATGAGAACATAGGAAGATAATAAGTAACAGAAAGCCTTATTTCTTGAGTGATGACCTGGTTTAACAGAAATACATAGCATGACAGATCAATCTACTAAGAGGGATTCTAACAGAATTAATCCTAGCTATCTCATTCTGTAAAGAGCTGGGGACTGTTACCTACAATCTATAGTGATCTACTTCTGAGAGAATATTTGTGTATCTGCACAGTGTCAGTGGAAATAGTTCTTACACTGTTTTAGAAATTATAAGTAAAGTAAGAATTAAGTTGTGTTTGTGTGTGCATGTTAGTGTGCACTTCAGGAGCCCTGGACTAGGTTCTTGTGAGAAATCAACTTACCCCATCAACACGCTAGGCAAACACAGTCACCATTTAATTAATGAGGAATTAGAAACTGGAATAAGAACCCTCAAATTAAAGACTTGTTGTACATTTCTGTGTGAAAAGTGTATTTGCTTATTCTCAACTTCTTCCTTTAGCTTCATAAGAACGGGGGTGATGTGCCTGACATTTGATGGGATCCAAATATTGGTTCCATACCCCGGCAATTTCCTGATTTCCTGATAATCAGTTAAGTCAGCAATTACCTGAATTCCTCATATATATTTGTAGTGGGTCATATTAATTACTTTTATAACTCTAGAACCTAAAATGGTAGCATATCTAATAGATGTTCTTAGACAATATTTATTGAATTAACAGATGAACCTAGAAATATGATACTGAAACTTAACAATGATATATTGTAGCCACGTATCAGATAACATTTTTAAGGGCATACTGTTGAAAGGCATGATTTGCCATTTCTATATAAGATCTGAAAGGCCAGAATGGCTGCCCTGTGTTACAGAAAGTACTAGAACAGAATTAATCAAGAAGGTCTGCAACATGAAGTCTCCCACAGCTGGAAGTATATTTCAGTTAGGAACTCCTTGAGCATGGACAAATTTGGAGCAACCTTATTTTATGGGATAAAAGACTAAAAAAATAGGAGATAATTGCATGTGAATAAAATGGAAAACTATATAAATACAAAGTGTTACTATTCAAAGAAGGAAATGTGTTAAGACAATAAATGCTGGCTGAAAGGTCAGTTCACTACCCATCACTTCTCATTCCACAGGCTAAGAAAAAATACAAAGAAAGGTGTTCAAATTCAGAACACTTTCAAGAAACAGAGAGAAACACTTATGGCCCTGCTCTTTGACATTTACGGTTAAAAACATAGCTAAGTGCTCTTTCTGGGCACTGATTTCCCATTGCCTCTCCAAACACTTGAGTTATATTTACCTTTCCATGAGATTATAAAGTCTGGTCAGTACACTCTGGAGAATAAACTGAGAAATGCTTAAAAAAGTCTTGACTCGTACAAATGCTGTTACATAAAGGCTGCAATCCATGTAGTCCACTGACTACTTTAAAAACTCAAGCCTCTCCTTATTATTACTGTCACAGCTAGAAACAAGTCTATCTTGCAAAAGATTTTTATAGTGAAAGCTTTTGTAAGTCCTGAAATATAATAAAAAATAAAGTAACAACATCAGTGACAGTCAAAACTTTTGTTTTCTGAAAATATGTAATTCCTTTTATTTTATATAAAAGAGCTAAGAACTGAGTGATAGTGTTTTGTTTGGTTTGGTTTTGGGGGTAGGAGGCAAGTCAACTTAAGAACCTAGTCAAGATTAGTAATTCCTTTGGATAATTGAGGACATACATAAACCAAAAGGAATTGGGGATTACTTAAATTTCTTTGTTCAGGTGGTCGCTGAAGTTAAATGACACTCAACCAAAGCAGTTAAAACAATAATTTTACTTTAGCATTTCATGGAATATTCACTGACCCAGAGTTGATGGCAATTTTATTTTTTAATTTCAAACCTTCTGTGTCCTTTGCAACTCAAGGTTATTTATGGATATTTTGATGTATATTAGAGAACAGCATTGGATTGTGAGTGTTAGTGTTGATAATATAACTGTATATTTGATCATTTTAATCTAGTCTAGATGTTAGATTTCTGTATATTTTAATAATACCTTAATGGAATTATCAAAATGGCCTGCTATTATGGGACTTTATCAAAAGGTAGGAGTTGTACCACTGTAACAAAGTAGCTGCCGTAACAGTGGCTTAAACAAGAAACATGTTTACTGTTGTTGTGTCAGACATGAATCAGAGTTGAGAGAGCACCTTCCCTCTCAAGATCCAAGAAAGTTGCAACAGTTTCAACATCTCCCAGAGATAGGAAGGGAGAAAAGGCTGAGAGAGTATGCATGTAGTGCTTTTAAGATCATGGACCAAAATGGCACATGTCAGCACTATCCACGTACCTTTGCCCAAAACTTGCTTACGTGGCCATGAATAACAAGGATGACTAAGAAATGGAATGTCAGGCTAAAAGCCATGTGGCCAGAGAGAGTTTGAGAAAGAGAAAGATAAATGAATATTTGTGGGTAACTATTAACAGTCTCAGCCAAGAACTATTCCCAAATTGCAAGCTCAAATCTATTACTTTTTTCCATATCCTCCCTTTATGCATCTCTAGATTTTCAAGTGCCACTGAAAGAAATTCTTCACCTCCTCTGACTAAATCTGTGTTTTGCCCTCTGCAACTTTGCCCTTCAAATACAACTATCTTATAAATTACTAAATCTAGATCAAACCTATTGTTTTTTTCTTCTTACTCAGTGTTGTTATAGGAAATTATTTAATTTCTCTTGCTTTAAATTCAATCTTCTCAAAATCACAGTTTATCAACATTTTTGAAATTTTTCATGTGCTATTTCCTCAGCAGTCCATCACAATCAACATTCTATCCTCATAACTCCAATGACTCCCCCTTCACTAACTTTATCAAAATATCCATACCCCTCCATTGGTCTCCTAATTCTCCATAGATCATTGTTTGCCTCCATTATGGATTCCTTTTCTTATGTGTATTTTTTAAGCAATAATGTCCTCCATTCTCAACACTGAACCACTGAGTTTTTTAAATATACTTCTCTTAGGTACTATCACTATTTTCATTACCTGTACCATTCCCCTAAATCTCCATTTTTCCACACAAAAATGATCTTTGAGAAACAATTATTTTGTTGTCTTAGATTCTATAAAATACAGGGCCAAACGACTTGGTCATAAATGTAGAATATTAAAAAGTTAATTTAGCACCAATCATTAAGCCTAAACAAATTCAGCCAATTTTCATGAGTGGCTTGAAGAGGCATATATTTTTTCTCAGAAGTCCAAAATAAGCTCCTAATTTGTCTTTAAAAGTTTACATGACATTTACCTGTAGGAACAGCCTTGTCCTGTCCTGGTCACGTAAAATGCTCTTCTTTATATGACCCAGCCCTAAAATAAGTCAATAACAGGTACTTCGGCCAGTGTGTCTGTGTCTGTGCGCTTTGTGTATAGGGCGATGGTAGTGGTGAGGGAGAAGGTTGCTAAGTAAAGCTTCCTCCTTGCTCAGCAGGAGCCAGGAGGCTTCTGTGAGGGAATGGACAAAGATGCCTGCTGACTGAGGCTCAAATTTATGGAGGCTGCCTAAGATGCAACCTCATGATCCTGATAAAGACCTTGCAGGAAGGAGCACCCCTGGAATAAAATTACCTCTAATTGAGAAATTCAACTGGGACAAAGTTTTAGAATTGTGCTCTGGTAAAATCATTTTCCCTGGCAAGAGCTAAAGCTCTGGGCATGTTTCACAATAATTATTCTTCCCTTCCCCTGCTACCGCAGAGATCTAGAATCCTCTCTATGAGAACCTGGCTGGGTTCTTGGAAGAAAGCTCATGAAAGTTAGGGGGCATGAGGTGTTTTGCACTCAGCCTCCAGCAATTCATCAAAACTGCCATTTAAGGGCTTCTCCCGGTTCATGCCTCCAGCAGCTTTTGCTCCAATTAGCAGACCATAGTTACCTATCTCTCTAGATTTTGGAGAAATAGTTTGCCCTACAACCTGAGACACATGGATGTAAGAAGAGTTGTTGGTTTTCAGTTTGTCCAGCTTTTTCTTGTTGTAAGAATGAGAGTGAGCCCTGCCAATCTCTTTACATGTTGGAACTGAAATTGAAAGTCTCAGCTTCAAAGATTTACCTTTTAACTTCCATGGCTAAGTAGTGGGCAAGTCTCCAGCGATAACTGTGGTAATACTCAGTGCAAAGGGTCACGTGTAATTGTTTCTAACAAAGACGGGACCTGTGAGGCTATTTCCTTTGCAAGATACTAGTTAGTACGTGAAGGTTCAGAGACATAGAGGGCTTAGATGGACTTCTTACAACTATCAGTGTTTTTTTATTCCTCTTACTCTTTGGAATTAATTAGTGATGGGATGAATGTGGGTGCATGTGTGTGTGTGTGTGTGTGTGTGTGTGTGTGTGTGTTACTTGCAAAAGTATAGTCTCACGTAGAATAGAACTTTTTTTATTAGAATTATCTTCTTGGTTTCCAAAGAATGTGTCCACCTTCTCAGTACAGGTAGTTAAAATCTATAAATGTTTAAAGAAATAGGTATAAACATTATTTTATGAATGTAAAATGAGATTAGTTAGTATTTTGCCCCAAGAGAGAAGTATAGCCCCAAAGAAAAATAGGGCCAATGTCACAATCTTCCTTAGTTTCCCTTTTATAGCTCAACATGGAACATTAAGTAGAATCCCTCAAGCTAACCTAGAAAATGTTGCAGTAGCAAACAACATTTAAATCTCAGTGGATTACACAACAAAGGTTATTTTTATTTTCTTGCTAAATTTTCATTCACATTTTAGCTGGTGGCTGTTTCCCGTCAGCCTTATTCAGGAATACAGGCTACCAGAGCCCCACCATTTGGAATATATCAGTCTCTGTGGTAGTAGAAGTGGAAAGTGCTAAACTGGATACTAGATAAAGTTTCTTCCCACAAGTTATACACTTTACTTCTACTCACACTTCATTTTCCCAAAGGAGAGAAACTTAAAATTCTCTCATATCCTATAAATAGTGCATATATTATATCCTTTATATGTTAAATAGTTAAGCAGAATTTCAGTAGCATATCTGACTAAAATCTATATTAATTTTTTTTCAATATAATATTTATGTAGAGCAAAGAACTTTATTTCCTCAAATACTTCTGAATATCTAAGGGAAAAATGAAGCAAAGTAAGAGACCAACATGTCTATTTACTTACAGCCTCTGTTCCCACAAACTGTGGTAGGTAATTTACCACAGTTTGCCTTTCAATCACTGTAACTGCTATGAGACATGACCATTATCATCGTTTTATAGCTTTTAAGTAACCTGCCAAAATTACACAGCATTTAAAAGAAGAAACATAATAGGGTCCTAGGATCCTCTTCTTCAAACAGCACTGTTAATGGTGCTAAATTGGGGAAGCATATTCATAAAAGTAAAATAAGCATTTCTTACAATTTTCTCTTTGTTTTCCCATTCAGTGGGCACTTGAAAAAGACCTAGTATCAACCCTTTTCTTTTTCAACAAAGTTGACATTGCAGAATAGTAGTTTATGAGACTGGGGAAAAGCCTGGAAAGATTTAAAGCTTCCTCGTTTTTCATACCATATCCACTTCAAGTAAGCTTCAAGCACATGTAGGTGACTGCTTTGGACCAGACCTAAGGAGAAATTCTCTAAAGTATTATCAGTTATTTTCAGAATAGTTTGACTAATTTACATTTTCAGTAAACATGTATATATGTGTGTATATATATATGGGTGTGTTGTGTATATATGTATATTTATACACTGTTAAAGTAACTGACACTTACTGACTATTGTCACTAAACAAATATTTTTATAATTTAATGAATCTCTGGGACACACACACGTTCTAATGATGTAGATCTGAAAAAAATATCTCGAAAGTAACTTCAAGGGACACATTGTAGGTTACGTCACGAAAGATAAATGATCCCACTTACTGTTTCATATTTGATGGTGTGAACAAGAAATACACACAGTTCTGAATAACTAATTTGTTTACACAAACTTATTTAATGAAACTGTTTATTTTGCTCCATTTCAATAGTGTTTCTGTGTTTCCAGTAGCTGAAGGCATCTATTTAATATTCATACCAGTAGACACTGGAAGCCTCTTAATGTGAGCAAATACATTCTTTTTGGTCAAAGGTAAGACATATATTTAAATTTCTAAAATTTTGGGGCAGAGAGACAAGGGGAAGATGGTGGAAGAGTAAGACGTGGAGATCGCCTTCCTCCCCACAGATACACCAGAAATACATCTACACGTGGAACACCTACAGAACACCTACTGAACGCTGGCAGAAGACCTCAGACCTCCCAAAAGGCAAGTACACTAGGAAGCCCCTTCAGCGGCGAAGACTGCAGGTGGCGGAGGGGGGAAGCTTCGAAGCTGCGGAGGAGAGCACAGCAACAGGGGTGTGGAGGGCAAAGCGGAGAGATTCCCGCACAGAGGATCCATGCTGAGGAGCACTCACCAGCCCGAGAGGCTTGTCTGCTCACCCGCTGGGGTGGGCGGGGCTGGGAGCTGAGGCTCGGGCTTCAGTCAGAGCGCAGGGAGAGGACTGGGCTTGGCGGCGTGAACACAGCCTGCAGGGGGTTAGTGCACCACGGCTAGGCTAGCCGGGAGGGAGTCCAGGGAAAAGTCTGGAGCTGCCGAAGAGGCAAGAGACGTTTTCTTCCCTCTTTGTTTCCTGGTGCGAGAGGAGAGGGGATTAAGAGCGCTGCTTAAAGGAGCTCCAGAGATGGGCGTGAGCCACGGCTAAAAGCACAGACCCCAGAGACGGGCATGAGACACTAAGGCTGCTGCTGCTGCCGCCACCAAGAAGCCTGTGTGCGAGCACAGGTCACTATCCACACCCCCTTCCGGGGAATCTGTGCAGCCCACCAATGCCAGGGTCCTGGGATCCAGGGACAACTTCCCCGGGAGAACACACGGTGTGCCTCAGGCTGCTGCAACGTCACGTTGGCCTCTGCCGCCGCAGGCTTGACCCGCACTCCGTACCCCCCCCTCCCCACGGCGTGAGTGAGCCAGAGTCCCCGAAGCACCTGCTCCTTTAACCCCGACCTGTCTGAGCAAAGAACAGACGCCCTCCGGCAACCTACACGCAGAGGCAGGGCCAAATCTGGGAGCTGTGAGAAAAAAGAAGAGAAAGGGAAATCCCACCCAGCAGCCTCAGAAGCAGCAGACTAAAATAAAGCTCCACAATCAACTTGACGCACGCTGCATCTGTGGAATACATGAATAGACAACGAATCATCCCAAATTGAGGAGATGGACTTTGAGAGCAAGATTTATTATTTTTTCCCCTTTTCTGCTTTTTGTGAGTGTGTATGTGTATGCTTCTGTGTGAGATTTTGTCTGTATAGCTTTGCTTCCACCATTTGTTCTAGGGTTCTATC
>NW_006770356.1:703805-737237 GCF_000442215.2 Lipotes vexillifer | reverse complement strand
ATTTTTTCCCCTTTTCCTCTTTTTGTGAGTGTGTATGTGTATGCTTCTGTGTGAGATTTTGTCTGTATAGCTTTGCTTCCACCATTTGTTCTAGGGTTCTATCCGTCCTTTTTTTTTTTTCTTTAAAAAAAATTTTTTTTCTTAATAATTATTTTTTATTTTAATAACTTTATTTTATTTTATCTTACTTTATTTTATTTTATCTTCTTTCTTTCCTTCCTTCCTCCCTCCCTCCCTCTTTTCTTTCTTTTCTTTCTCTTCCCTCCTTCCTTCCTTCCCTCTTTCTTTCTTTCTTTCTTTCTTTCTTTCTTTCTTTCTTTCTTTCTTTCTCTCTTTCTTTCACTTTTTCTCCCTTTTATTCTGAGCTGTGTGGATGAAAGGCTCTTGGTGCTGCAGCCAGGAGTCAGTGCTGTGCCTCTGAGGTGGGAGAGCCAACTTCAGGACACTGGTCCACAAGAGGCCTCCCAGCTCCACATAATATCAAACGGCAAAAATCTCCCAGAGATCTCCATCTCAACACCAGCACCCAGCTTCACTCAACGACCAGCAAGATACAGTGCTTGACACCCTATGCCAAACAACTAGCAAGATAGGAACACAACCCCACCCATTAGCAGAGAGGCTGCCTAAAATCATAATAAGTACAGAGACACACCACCAGACATGGACCTACCTACCAGAAAGACAAAACCAACCTTAGCCACTGGAGACAGACATCAAAAACAACGGGAGCTACGAACTTGCAGCCTGCAAAAAGGTGAACCCAATCACAGTAAGATAAGCAAAATGAGAAGACAGAAAAACACACAGCAGATGAAGGAGCAGGATAAAAACCCACCAGACCTAACAAATGAAGAGGAAATAGGCAGTCTACCTGAAAAAGAGTTCAGAATAATGATAGTAAAGATGATCCAAAATCTTGGAAATAGAATGGACAAAATGCAAGAAGCAGTTAACAAGGACCTAGAAGAAATAAAGATGAAACAGACAATGATGAACAACACAATAAATGAAATGAAAAATACTCTAGATGGGATCAATAGCAGAATAAATGAGGCAGAAGAACGGATAAGTGACCTGGAAGATAAAATAGTGGAAATAACTACTGCAGAGCAGAATAAAGAAAAAAGAATGAAAAGAACTGAGGACAGTCTCAGAGACCTCTGGGACAACATTAAACGCACCAACATTCGAATTATAGGGGTTCCAGAAGAAGAAGAGAAAAAGAAAGGGACTGAGAAAATATTTGAAGAGATTATAGTTGAAAACTTCCCTAATATGGGAAAGGAAATCGTTAATCAAGTCCAGGAAGCACAGAGAGTCCCATACAGGATAAATTCAAGAGGAGAAATACGCCAAGACACATATTAATCAAACTGTCAAAAATTAAACACAAAGAAAACATTAAAATCAGCAAGGGGAAAACAACAAGTAACACGTAAGGGAATCCCCATAAGGTTAACAGCTGATCTCTCAGCAGAAACTCTGCAAGCCAGAAGGGACTGGCAGGACATATTTAAAGTGATGAAGGAGAAAAAACTGCAACCAAGCTTATTCTACCCAGCAAGGATCTCATTCAGATCTGATGGAGAAATTAAAACCTTTACAGACAAGCAAAAGCTGAGAGAGTTCAGCAACACCATACCAGGTTTACAGCAAATGCTAAAGAAACTTCTCTAGGCAATAAACACAAGAGAAGGAAAATACTTACAATAACAAACCCAAAGCAATTTAGAAAATGGGAAGAGGAACATACATATCGATAATTACCTTAACTGTAAATGGACTAAATGCTCCCACCAAATGACAGATTGGCTGAATGGATACAAAAACAAGACCGATATATATGCTGTCTACAAGAGACCCACTTCAGACCTAGAGACACATACAGACTGAAAGTAAGGGGATGGAAAAAGATATTCCATGCAAATGGAAACCAAAAGAAAGCTGGAGTAGCAATTCTCATATCAGACAATATAGACTTTAAAATAAAGACTATTAGAAGAGACAAAGAAGGACACTACATAATGATCAAGGGATTGATCCAAGAAGAAGATATAACAATTGTAAATATTTATGCACCCAACATAGGAGCATCTCAATAAATAAGGCAAATACTAACAGCCATAATAGGGGAAATCAATGGTAACACATTAATAATAGAGGACTTTAACACCCCACTTTCACCAATGGACAGATCATCCAAAATGAAAATAAATAAGGAAACACAAGCTTTAAATGATACATTAAACAAGATGGATTTAATTGATATTTATAGGACATTCCATCCAAAAACAACAGAATACACATTTTTCTCAAGTGCTCATGGAACATTCTCCAGGATAGATCATATCTTGGGTCACAAATCAAGCCTTGGTAAATTTAAGAAAATTGAAATTGTATCAAGTATCTTTTCTGACCACAATGCTATGAGACTAGATATCAATTATAGGAAAAGATCTGTAAAAAATAAAAACACATGGAGGCTAAACAATACACTACTTAATAACGAAGCGATCAGTGAAGAAATCAAAGAGGAAATCAAAAAAATACCTAGAAACAAATGACAATGGAGACATGATGACCCAAATCCTATGGGATGCAGCAAAAGCAGTTCTAAGAGGGAAGTTTATAGCAATACAATCCTACCTTAAGAAACAGGAAACATCTCGAATAAACAACCTAACCTCGTGCCTAAAGCAATTAGAGAAAGAAGAACAAAAAAACCCCAAAGTTAGCAGAAGGAAAGAAATCATAAGAATCAGATCAGAAATAAATGAAAAAGAAATGAAGGAAACGATAGCAAAGATCAATAAAATTAAAGGCTGGTTCTTTGAGAAGATAAACAAAATTGATAAACCATTAGCCAGACTCATCAAGAATAAAAGGGAGAAGCCTCAAATCAATAGAATTAGAAATGAAAAAGGGGAAGTAACAACTGACACTGCAGAAATACAAAAGATCATGAGAGATTACTACAAGCAACTATATGCCAATAAAATGGACAACCTGGAAGAAATGGACAAATTCTTAGAAATGCACAACCTGCCAAGACTGAATCAGAAGAAATAGAAAATATGAACAGACCAATCACAAGCACTGAAATTGAAACTGTGATTAAAAATCTTCCAACAAACAAAAGCCCAGGGCCAGATGGCTTCACAGATGAATTCTACCAAACGTTTAGAGAAGAGCTAACACCTATCTTTCTCAAACTCTTCCAAAATATAGGAGATGGAGGAACACTCCCAAACTCATTCTACAAGGCCACCATCACCTTGATACCAAAACCAGACAAGGATGTCACAAAGAAAGAAAACTACAGGCCAATATCACTGATGAACACAGATGCAAAAATCCTCAACAAAATACTAGCAAACAGAATCCAACAGCACATTAAAAGGATCATACACCATGATCAAGTGGGGTTTATTCCAGGAATGCAAGGATTCTTCAATATATGCAAATCAATCATCGTGATACACCATATTAACAAATTGAAGGAGAAAAACCATATGATCATCTCAATAGATGCAGAGAAAGCTTTTGACAAAATTCAACACTGATTTATGATAAAAACCCTGCAGAAAGTAGGCATAGAGGGTACTTTCCTCAACATCATAAAGGCCATATATGACAAACCAACAGCCAACATTGTCCTAAATGGTGAAAAACTGAAAGCATTTCCACTAAGATCAGGAACAACACAAGGTTGCCCACTCTCACCACTCTTATTCAACATAGTTTTGGAAGTTTTAGCCACAGCAATCAGAGAAGAAAAGGAAATAAAAGGAATCCAAATTGGAAAAGAAGAAGTAAAGCTGTCACTGTTTGCAGATGACATGATACTATACACAGAGAATCCTAAAGGTGCTACCAGAAAACTAGTAGAGCTAATCAGTGAATTTGGTAGAGTATCAGGATACAAAATTAATGCACAGAAATCTCTGGCATTCCTATACACTAATGATGAATAATCTGAAAGTGAAATCAAGAAAACGCTCCCATTTACCATTGCAACAAAAAGAATAAAATATCTAGGAATAAACCTACCTAAGGAGACAAAAGACCTGTATGCAGAAAATTATAAGACACTGATGAAAGAAATTAAAGATGATACAAATAGATGGAGAGATATACCATGTTCTTGGATTGGAAGAATCAACATTGTGAAAATGACTCTACTTCCCAAAGCAATCTATAGATTCAATGCAATCCCTATCAAACTACCACTGGCATTTTTCACAGAACTAGAACAAAAAATTTCACAATTTGTATGGAAACACAAAAGACCCCGAATAGCCAAAGCAATCTTGAGAATGAAAAATGGAGCTGGAGGAATCAGGTTCCCTGACTTCAGGCTATACTATTCAAGTATTCAAGACAGTATGGTACTGGCACAAAAACAGAAATATAGATCAATGGAATAGGATAGAAAGCCCAGAGATACACTCATGCACATATGGTCACCTTATCTTTGATAAAGGAGGTAGGAATGTACAGAGGAGAAAGGACAGCCTCTTCAATAACTGATGCTGGGAAAACTGGACAGCTTCATGTAAAAGTATGAGATTAGATCACTCCCTAACACCATACATAAAAATAAGCTCAAAATGGATTAAAGACCTAAATGTAAGGCCAGACACTATCAAACATAGGTAGAACACTCTATGACATAAATCACAGCAAAATCCTTTTTGACCCACCTCCTAGAGAAATGGAAATAAAAACAAAAATAAACAAATGGGACCTAATGAAACTTCAGAGCTTTTGCACAGCAAAGGAAACCATAAACAAGACCAAAAGACAACCCTCAGAATGGGAGAAAATATTTGCAAATGAAGCAACTGACAGAGGATTTATAGGCAGCTCATGCAGCTCAATAACAAAAAAACAAACAACATAATCCAAAAATGGGCAGAAGACCTAAATAGACATTTCTCCGAAGAAGATATACAGACTGCCAACAAACACATGAAAGAATGTTCAACATCATTAATCATTAGAGAAATGCAAATCAAAACTACAATTAGATATCATATCACACCAGTCAGAATGGCCATCATCAAAAAATCTAGAAACAATAAATGCTGGAGAGGGTGTGGAGAAATGGGAGCCCTCTTGCACTGCTGGTGGGAATGTGAATTGGTACAGCCACTATGGAGAACAGTATGGAGGCTCCTTAAAAAACTACAAATAGAACTACCATAAGACCCAGCAATCCCACTACTGGGCACATACCCTGAGAAAAACATAATTCAAAGAGTCATGTACCAAAATGTTCATTGTAGCTCTATTTACAATAGCCTGGAGATGGAAACAACCTAAGTGTCCATCATTGGATGAATGGATAAAGAAGAAGTGGCACATATATACAATGGAATATTACTCAGCCATAAAAATAAACAAAATTTAGCTATTTGTAATGAGGTGGATGGACCTAGAGTCTGTCATACGGAGTGAAGTATGTCAGAAAGAGAAAGACAAATACCGTATGCTAACACATATATATGGAATTTAAGAAAAAAAAAATGTCATGAAGAACCTAGGGGTAAGACAGGAATAAAGACACAGACCTACTAGAGAATGGACTTGAGGATATGGGGAGGGGAAGGGTAAGCTGTGACAAAGCGAGAGAGTGGCAATGGACATATATACACTACCAAACGTAAAATAGATAGCTAGTGGGAAGCAGACGCATAGCACAGGGAGATCAGCTCGGTACTTTGTGACCACCTAGAGGGTTGGGATATGGAGGTTGGGAGGGAGGGAGACACAAGAGGGAAGAGATTTGGGAACATATGTATATGTATAACTGATTCACTTTGTTATAAAGCAGAAACTAACACACCATTGTAAAGCAATTATACTCCAATAAAAATGTAAAAAATAAAAATAATAATAATAGTAAAAAATAAATTAAATTTGGGGGCAGAAGGCTCACAGTTTTAGCTCACACAAACATACATTTTGAAAGGCTGATCACTTGCCAACTTGTTTCATTTAAATGAGAATTTAGATCAAGGATATGCTAAATAAATATGAAAATGCAGTATCTCTTTCCACAGTATTGCATTTAATTTGATAGTAATATTGAAATATATATGAGAATGTAACACATCTAATAAGGATAACTTAATGAAGTCAATCTGACCTAAACTTACCATATTAAACTTTGTGGTATGAGCAACAGAAACTATATATTGAAGGATTACACAATGTTATCACAGCTATAGTCATTTAGAAGGAACACATGATTTGTGGAATAAGCAGCCTAAAATTTTGAAAACAAATTCTGAATATGTAATAAACTCTAGAAAATTTTGAGATGGGACAGCCATTTTAAAATGTTCAGTCTTTGGGCTTCCCTGGTGGCGCAGTGGTTGGGAGTCCGCCTGCCGATGCAGGGGACACGGGTTCGTGCCCCGGTCTGGGAAGATCCCACATGCCGCGGAGTGGCTGGGCTCATGAGCCATGGCCGCTAAGCCTGCGCGTCCGGAACCTGTGCTCCGCAGTGGGAGAGGCCACAACAGGGAGAGGCCCACGTACCACACACACAAAAAAATTAAAAAAAAAAAAAAAAAGTTCAGTCTTAGAAAGTTGATGTGTAAGCAAATGTGAGATTATAGATTCACATACAGTTATAAGAAATAGATTTCTCGACCTTTTACCCAATTTCCCCCAATAGTACCATTTTACAAAACTCTAAAATAATATAATGACATTGATGCAGTTGAGAGGCAGAATAATTCTAATACCCTAGCCTTGTCCTTTTATAGCTACCCCCTTCCTCCTATTATAGCTACCCCTTTACTTCCAAAGGATAGTAAAACATTCTTTAAATTAAATGTGTATATATATTCATTTTTATATTTTCATCTTAGAGGACAAGATTGTCCCCTTCATGGTTAGCACCTGTCAAGTATCAAGTTCAAGGTCAGTTCCACAATTTTATGCTAAACACAACAGGAAATAGGCTGCATTAAGGAAAGTGAGAGTTTGCAAAAAACAGAGTCAGCAAGAGACTTTATTGGGCCTTCATCTTCCCATTGTCCTCCAGAAATATTTCACTGGCTAAGGTGCTCTATTGGTATGGAATGTGGGTTCACATTCTTCCGGGATATTGTTCCCCCTCAGTTTTCCTTCTTTTATAGAAGGTGATGAGAAAGCAGAAATTCAATAAAAGAATATCCAGGAAAATTCGGATGTGGTCTTACCTGAATTCACCAATCACAAATTTCTGCTTATTAACTTTGACAACTTTTCTTCTTCTAATACTACTGATTCTCCTTCCAGTAAAAAATAATGCCCAGTCATTAATAAGCATTGTATCCTATGCTAACAAATATATATATATGCACATATGCTTTTAAGTATAGCACATGAACTAATCTTACTTAGAAGCACAAGCACATATATCTGGAAGGTAAATAGGTCAGGGACTCTTTTAGAGATTATTAAAAACATGACAGCTTTCAGGAACAACATTAAATTTAATAAGATAATTATCTACACCAGATAGCTAAAAATGAGATCTTCATATGTGGAAACTTTGTAAGTTGCATCAAGATAACCCTAGTTGTTAGCTAGGTGCTTAAACTGAATTGTTTTGGAGAATTTTCTTTTTATTCTGTACCCCTGCTTCATTTCTCCATTACGATGATTTTATAGTGAACGTGCCTTCTTGTAATTTTAGCAAATGTTTAAAAGTATCTTCCAGGCTGAGTGTATTAAGTTTTATATAAGCTGTGTGTTTGATGTTCTGCTTTATTTCAACTATGTCCATGGACTTATAGTGTTTATGTAAGCTGCAGGCTACTGCCATCACCTTTAGAACATCTAGCCAAATGCTTTTATGTCTTTAAGAAACTCCAAAAGTTAAAATAACGTTGGCAATAAGCACATCAGGAAATAAAGATACATTTCAGGAATGGACTTCCTTAAAACTCTGACAACTGATGGTTGAATGGCCCATAGTGCTTTTGTAGCTTTTGCAGATAATCAAGAATGGGATTTCTGTTCAGATTTTTATTCTCAGAAAGAGGTTATTTTCACTTCAAAAAGAGAATATGTTCTGATAAAACCATGTGAGTGACTGGATCAATTTTTATGGCAGTATTTGAACTTCTTTGATTCTTTTTGGAGATAGAGGGAAATGCCTGGTTAATTTGAATGGCTTCTAATTTAGCTAACAATTTGGATTGGTTTTATAGATTATTCCTCCTAGAATTCACATGAAATCAAAGCAATATGCATATTCTATATACTTCTTTCCTTTCGTCCTCCTAACGTTTAAAATCAATAGTATTATGTAGTCTCCAATCCAAAATAAAGAAAATATTCTGATTTATAAAATGAACGATTTTGGAATTTAAAAAAAAGTGTGAACACAATAAAATGGCAATAATCTGAGCATCCAATTAAAATTTAGAGGGCTGGAGCAGGAGGGCATTGTAATTATTTTTAATTTTCTAGACCTCTGCATTTTCTGCACATTTTTAAATGAGTTTTACTTGTATTCACGTTTACTCATAACTGCGATAGAATTAGACAGTAAGAATTAGAACTCTATCTTTCCATTATTTAGCTTTAGATTTCATCTGAAGCAGCAAAAATTTAGAACACTTTTGTATCTAAGAAATAACCCAGATGCAAACTACAACCTATTCTTTTCACATCATGGGCTCTAACAAGGACAATGAGATGAGTGAATGATAAGCCTGAAATAAGAGGAATGTTATGCTGGTCACAACCATATGGCAGTCTATAATTAATGTGCTTTAAATATTTGTAAATTTTAAAATTGAATATTCTGGTTTTACCATCTTGTTTTACTATAAATATGATTCCTATAATTTGGGGGGCCAGGAATGAGGACATATATTAAATAAAATTAAAGACATGATAAAATGTAAAACTTGACTTACGGCTAATAGAAGTCAATATTTCTAACATAAATGTTATACACATAAAATAAAATTCTTATTGAAGAATTTCAATATAATTGGTTAATAGTAAAGGTATATTCTACTAGGTGAAAATACTTACCTTAAAATTATTTGTCATGAAGAGAAAGATAAATGTCTTTCAGAACTGTATATTTCTATTTAGCTTTGTATACATGGTGGTCTTTCATGATATTTAGTGAGGACACAAAAAATAAAAAGAGGCTTTTAATATTCATCATATGCTAAAAGATAATTTTCATAATTTTGAAGTCAGATGCAGGGGATAATTTAAGGAAAAAAATGATGGAATGAGCACAAATAGAGGAGATTTGACTTAGATTTGATAAGAGAAAAAGGTGTGAATATTCGAACATGGCACTATTTTCTTCATTCTTTGTTAAATATTACTGTATATTCAGGATTGTATTGCTTCAAATTTAATTGAAATTTTCAATGTCAGTTTTCTCTGGTCTTTTAAAGTGAAAAAACAATGAAATCAAGTGATATAGATAAATGGTTAATTCCTTAGAAAAATATATATTTAAAACCCAGTCTTTGTATTAGGCATGGGACATATAGCTATGATTAAACTCCTGGGCTTCAAAAAGCTCAGTCTAGAATAATAAAAACAACGTAAGCTGAGATTTTTGAATGCTAGAAAATACATAGGCATATTGCATAAATTATGTTAATTAGCTCTCAAAGTAGCCCTTTAAGGAGATGCCACCAATATATTCATTTTTCAGGTAAGATCCCTTCCTTGTTGCAGGTTAGTAATCTATAGAGCTGGGATGTATAATTGGAGGGCCTTAGTCTCTTCAGAATATCTCCCTAGAGAAGCATGATAATTCACAGAACAGCCTAGTGTTCTGAGCTACGGTTTTTATGTACTGTATATTCTTACTTGAAATTCTCCTCAGCAAATCTCAATGACTATTCAGTTTTCCTACTTGAAAATGTGGAGTCAGGTTGTCCAAAACTCAAGATTTGTTTTTAATGCCTGTAATCAAAATCAGGGAGTCAGAATACTATATACAAACTGGAAAGCTTGGTGCAAAAAAATATAGTAAAATTAGCCATATATAAAGTAAAGCTAAAAATGTGCAAAAAAGTGGAAAAGACACAGAAAGGATGAAGGTTTATTGGAGAGAGAGCCTTAAATAAGGGAATTACAGAGTGATGGCAACCCCCAAGAACCACATTATCTATGGCATATCTTGGACTGGGCATGGCTGGTCTGAGTTCATCATGGCTAATCTTTTGTTAGAGCATGGCTTCATTCCCATAATACTCAAAATGTTTTTAGAGTCAGGAGGATTGGAAACATCTATGCAGCTTCATCTAAGCAGGCTTAAGATTTTTTGGGTTTTTTGTTTTTTGGTTTTTTTTAGTTGAGCTAACTTGGATTTTCTGAGCCAGCTGCTAAACTAATATAAAGGCATAGAAAATGAGCCTCCAGGTATTCCAGATTTGTCTGTCCTCAGCTCCATGAGCTACCTGTACTTTCTCAAGCCAGACAGCCTAAGGAAGAGCAGGTATGTACATAAAGAGCAGTTGTACCTTTCTAAGCTCTTCCTTATTTATCCTCAATTTCGCTTAATGTCATGATCGTTCCCTCAGTTGCCTGAATTAAACAAACCTCTGAATCATCTCATTTTTTAAATTTCCCTCATAGAACTAGCCAGACACTAAAAATGTCAAAGTTGATTTTTTTCATCACTATTATTTTTGCCTTAGTTCATATTCTTATCACTTTTTTAAAATAACTGCAATAATCACCTAAATGATATTTCTGCCCTATTCCACGTTTGGTTCACAACTCTGTATTAAACCATTACTAATACATTTCTTTTAAAAAAAATACAAGAACTTGAAATGCTTAACTAAAATTCTTTACCCTAGCATCTATTACAGAAGGGTTTAAGTAACACCTTGCAAACATCTTGAAGTGAAAATATTGAAGCATGTTTGAGGACAGCAAGGAAGCTGGTGTGGCTTGAGAGGAGTGAGTAGGTGGTGGAGTGTAAGAGCACTTGTCAAAGAGGTAAGGAGGGTATATCAACTTTGGTTATAGTAAGAACTTAGGTTTAACTGTGGATCCTTAGAACAGAGGAGTGGCATACTGAATTTTATGTTTCATAGGGATCATTCTGGATGCTATAACTTTCAAATAGACAACATTAGAACAGGTTCAGGAGACAACTGCAATATTCCAGCTGAGAGATGTTGGTGGCTCGGCCAAAATAAAATGGTAGTAGTGAAGGTGAGGACAACAGATGATTCTCTTGTGTTTCTAAATAAATATCCAAGAAAATAAGAGCACAAATCTATCTATATCTTTCTTGAAATCAGGCAACCTATGGAAGGCTGTCTACCTGTGAGACCTGTTAACAAGAAATTTGGCCAGGTTCCTCCTTCTGAGCAATAATGATGAAAATGCAGAGTCAGAGGGGTCAGGTTTGTATTAGCTTAGTGTTTACCAGCATCATTTTACTAATTGTTTATCTTCTAAGGTTTCTATAGACTAATAAGACTACTTTACCATGAAATCTTATTGAATAAAATGTCACTCCCTTCAATAGTTTGTATGAATGGTCTGATTGCCCCCCCGCCCCCATCCAAGTCTTGATTCTCTTTCTTGGGAACAGTGAAATGCACTGATTGACAATAGTTAGAGATGAAAGAAGCAAAGTCATTAAGAGAAATTGACATCATTCTCACAGATTTATTCTAGAATACTTTTAATTCAGGCATTGTGAATAGGCTAGAATATCCTTTATCTACTGCCACCTTTTCACCTTAATAGAATGTGTGTATGTGGGGGGCGGGTGCTGGGTAATGCCTAAAGTCCTATTATGGAGTTCTGATGTCTTAAATAAAGGAGTGTTTACAAGTAATATTTTGAATTTCCCCTTTGCTTGATGTGATGGTTAATTTTTTTGTGTCAACTTGACTGGCGATGGGGTCCCCAGACAAACATTTTTTCTGGCTGTGTCTGTGAGGGTGTCTCTGGAAGAGATTCACATTTGAATTGGTGGACTCACTAAAGTAGATTGCCCTCCCCAATGTAGGTGGGTATGATCCAATCCCTTGACAGCCTGAATACAACAAAAGGTGGAAGGAGGAGGAATTTGCCCCCTTTTTTTCCTGCATCACTATTTGAGCTGGGACAGCTCATCTCATCTTCTCCTGCCCTTGGACGGGGATTTAAACCATTTGCTACCCTGGTTCTCAGGTCTTTGGACTTGACATGAACTACACCTCTAGTTTTCCTGGGTCTCTACCTTGTAAAGGACAGACTGTAAATTGTGAGCATTTTTAGCTCCACAATCATATAAGCCAATTCCTCATAATGTCTCCTTTACATATATACAGATACATACACACACATAGTTCATTCCATTGGTTCTGATACTCTGGAGACCCCTGACTAATACACTTGGCACCCATGAGGTTTTTTATCTCAGAGTGAAGTAAAAGTCAATTATCAGAATGGGTAAGAGATAAGTATGAATTTCTTTTCTAAGTGGAGAATGATTATGAAAGGATAGATCAAAAGAAAGACAGGCATCATGTTTTGAGTCAGGCACATTCTCAGACATAATAACTTAGAAAAAAGTAAATATGAACCTTAAGAATATGGAGTTTTTCCCATCTTTCCTAATATTCTATATGCCGGCCTACTTTAGAGATTCAACAATACCTGAATCTTTGTATATAGCTGCCCTGGGAAGTGTGAGATATATTTTGCTCAGCAACATATACTTTCTCAAGGAGGCAACACAGAGAGGTGTATTTAAAAAATTCAACAGAATGAATTGTTAGGGGCTTAGTTTATTCATCTGTAAAAGAAAACCTAGATGCATTTCTGGATAAGCAGGTTGAGAAGAAGAAAATATTTCTAATTTTTCTCTCATAAACTTTAATATCTACCAGTTTCAGGAGCAACACAGACTTAGAAAAAATGGGTACCACGTAGTAATAAATAGATTTTAAGAAAAAAGATTCACTGAAACTGTTACCTTTTTATAAACCCTGGCTTAGAAAAAATATGCAACATACTATAATAAATTTTAATTTATTTGTATTGATATATATTTCTCTATCAACTTTTGAAAGCTGTTTAAGTTGATGTGAATTGAAATCAAATGCATCCATATCTATAATATATTTTGCAGCAATTTGTTACCTGTTTCTTTTACTAAAGTTTATCCATGGAAATTGCTTTTAAAATGACTATCTAAAGTGCATTTACTTTAACAAAACAGATGTAGTATTAGGGATTTTTTTTTGCAACATTTATTCAACATTGTTACTATAATATTTTTAAGATGTTCCAAACATATCAAATATCTGGATTATAGTCTTAAGCTGCTAACTATGTAATCTGTTATTCAGTTTCAGAATAAATATCAACAACCTTCTCTTCCTAATTTACTTAATCTATAGGTGCTTGTATTATTATGACTTTCCTTACTGAAGTAAAATAATTCTAGAACAAAGCAGACCATTTAATTCTCAAGGTCTTATACAGTTGTTTTTTGAATTGCCACTACAAAATGACAACCTTTGGAGAAATTTAGTTAAGCCATTGAAAGTTCAGGGTTGAACTAAATGTCCTATATATTCTAATATTGTCTCTCTCCTCCCTTTCTTTCAAACAATAAGGAATAGTACAAAAATAGCAGAGTCCAACCTTTATAAGAACGGATTTGACTCTAGTTTCTCTAGTAGAATAATTGTATACCTTGTCAAAATATTTAGTTCATTTGAAAGACATTTCAATTCTCTGGGAAATGCAGGATGATACAATATTTGAAAGTGCTTTCACAGGCATATAGACTAGGGTTTGATTTGTGGATCATATTTTTACTACCTTCCTCTCTGAGTAAGGCTTAAGATCCCTTGATAGCTCAGTTTTCACACTTATATAAGTGGGTTAAAACCCTTGGTGAAAATGAAGTAAGATATTTGCAAAACTTTGAACATAGTGTCTGGCACACATCATGACTAAATTATATGTTTTCATGGTGTTTCATAGAATTATAAAGTAAGAGCAATACTAAAATGACAAGAAGTATGTGTGCTGTACTTACAGGAGTGTTGTGAATAGCAAATTACATATTTGAAAGCACCTGCAAATGTATATAAAATGTCGTGCATTTTTAAAGATATCCTTTGAAGTTTTGCTGAAGATTGTAATGAAACTTGGTGGTCAATTTTCTGGCCACATATGTGAACACATTCTTTATGGTATATGCTTCCTCTCAGATATATTCACTATTTGGTATAGGTAAGTTATTTTCAAACTTTCTATGGAAACCTAGAAATTGGATTGAGTGCTACCTGAATAATTTTATGTTGTATGTGCTTGTATGGAGAAAGGGTAGGATTCTGTTCCCATTTCTTTATTCAGCCAGAGCCATTCTTTTGTGATGGTATAATTTTTAATTTAAAAAAATCTTCAAATGGAATAAATTTGAGGTTCCACATTTCAGTAATAACAGAAAAACTTGTATAGACAAACTTTCCTGTAGGTAATATCTATAAAATCTGTATAGAACATTTTAAAAATATTGACCTAAAACAGAAACAATCTTGAGAAGGATAACCCCTGAAAGATAGGAAGTACACAAGGTGAGATATACACGCTTTCAGGACTTTGCTGAAGGGTACTCCCTGATCTCTATGGTGCAGGGGGCATGAGATTAGCATGCAGATTTGAGGCTGACATATTAGTTGGGAAATTAAGGTGAAAATCCTGGGAAAGAAGGAGTTGACTATGGAATGAGAGCCAAATTCTATATATAAAAAATATGTAGGGCTTCCCTGGTGGCGCAGTTGTTGAGAGTCCGCCTGCCAATGCAGGGGTGCCCCGGTCCGGGAAGATCCCACATGCTGCGGAGCGGCTGGGCCCGTGAGCCATGGCCGCTGAGCCTGCGTGTCCGGAGCCTGTGCTCTGCAACGGGAGAGGCCACAACAGTGAGAGGCCCGCGTACTGCAAAAAAAAAAAAATGTAAAATTCATGATTAAACACTGATCTAGTCAAGCATTTATGAGATACTAAAGAGCCTGGCAAATAAAGTCACTAGAAGTTGGAAGGATGCAGATTTTCAGTTTCTGCCTCTCCTGAAGGAAATAGATATTAGAGTTTGAGTTTGACCATTTTAAACTCAGCTTGAACAAATATCAGTCCTTCAGAGGAACATAAGTAGAATCAGAACCCTACAAGTTACTTTTATTGCCCAACATGCAATAAAAACTTACTAGAAACGTTAAGAATCAGCAAAGTATGACATAAACAAAGCAGTCAACAGAATTGATTCCCAAGAAGGCATAAATAGTGAAATTATCAGAAGGAATTTAAAGCAGCAACTATAAATATATTCAAGGTCTGAAACAAAATCTAGTCACAATGATTGAACTAGTCACAATGATTTAACATTTGGAAAATATGAGTAGTAAAATTGAAACTGAAAAAAAGGAAATTCTATGAAAACTAAATTAAACAATATGATAAGTGAGCTCAAAAGCAAGGAGAAAAAAGAATCAATAAGCTTGAAGATAGGTCAATATAACATAATATATAGAGAATAAAGAAAATCAACAGAAGTTTAATCTGTAGGAAATATAAAAAGGTCAATAGAGTTATAGAATACATAGGAGAAGGGGAAAAAGAAAAATTCAGTATAACTTGGGACTATATCAAGTGTTCTAAGATACGTGTGTTTATATACTTAAAAAGAAAGAAGAGAGAGAATGAGGAAAAGTAACATTTGAAGAAATAATGGTTAAACATTTTTCAGATCTGATGAAAATCTTAAATTTATGGATCCAAGAATAAAAGTGAGTTGCATGCAAGGTAAATACAATCACACCAAAGCACATCAGAGTCAAAATGATGACATCTGAAAATAAAGAAAAAATCTTGAAAGCAACTACAGAAAATTGTTATATTACATACAGGAGAATAATGCTATAACAGCTGACATCATCAGAAGCAATAGAGGTCATTCTCCACTAAAACTACCAAGACATTTTAGATAACAGGCTGATTCCAGGTCAGGGGCATGTAAAATACTAGAGGATATTCCTACATCTTGTTTGGGTCAATAACATGAGAAAAGCTCAAGGAATTATGGGGAATTCTCAGAAGAATCTAAAAGTCAGCTGGAAGAGTTCTCACCTTTCATATGAAGGACAATTTATTGCCCCATCAGATAGAATACAAATGTTTAAATTCATATTAATATACAAGCACACATATATAGAGAATGAAAATCCCTTCCTTATAGTAGAATTTCAACTGAAAATATATTCACAAATATAGTAAAAAAAAAGTTGTAAATTCAGTAACAAAAAGATTAGAAAATCAGTAGTTAGAATAGTTAAGTGAAATTTTTACAATGAACAAGACATTTACATAGTTGCTAAAGGTATTCCACAAAGTATTAAAAAAAAAACAAGTAGTAACTTTATAGCAGAGAAATATGGCAGATACCATCTTAATCAGGTCACCAATCTTAACCTAAGCTAATATCACTTACAGTAGAACAAAGTAGTATCATGTTCTTCCTAAAAGAGTACCCCCCAAAAGACACAGTACACTTTAGTAATATTCCTGCTATCACACACAGCTGCACAAACACCATAACCTGAATTAAATACAGGGAAATAGCAGACAAATCCAAATTAATTGACATTCTACAAAATAACTGGCCTATTCTGTTCAAAATTTTAATATTAAGAAGGAAAAGGCTGAGGAACAGCTCCAGAATAAAGAGACATAAACAGTGCAATACATGAATCTATATGGGATCATGGATGGGAGAAGAGGGCTATTGAGAATAATGTTGGGAAAATTGATGAGATTTGAATATGGGCTGCAGATTAAGGCTGGGATACAGTGATGGGAAGAAGCCACTCATCTCGGGCACATAGAATTTACGGTGGCACAAATAACTCAGTAATAAAGTAACATTTGAAAGTAATGTTTAAAAAAATTAATGCAAAAGTCCATGATGAACAAAGTATCAAAATTTTAAATTACAAAATTATTTCTTGCATTGGTGGTATAGTGCTGAGTATAGCTGCCCTACAAATTTACTTCTGATCTTTCCTTTTGCCTTAGGCTCCAATATGACTAGGTAAACACAAACTATATCAATGTTAAATTATCTGATTTTGTCAACTGTTCCATATTTAAGAGAATACACATTTAGGGAATATATAATAAAGAAATTTGGGGTAAAGGGCCATGATATATTTTCCTGTGGAAGAATTTAAAATGATCCAAACATGTATTAAAGTCCTAATCTCTAGAATATTTGAATAGTACCTTATATGTTAAAGGATGTGATTAAGTTAAAGATCTACAGAGAAAGTGGATATCCTGGTTTATCAGCATGGGTTCTAAATACAATCATATGTATCCTTACAAGAGAGAACCAGATAGAGTTTTAGGAAAGAAGCAGCAGTAGCAATGTAACTAAGGTAGCAGAGATTGAAGTGATGCCACCACAAGGTAAGGAATACTGGCAGCCACCACAAGCTGCAAGAGGCAAGGGATGGATTCTCCTCCAGAACCTTTATAGGGAACAATACTGCCCAGACCTTGATTTTGGACTTCTCTCTTTCGGAACTGTGAGAGAGTAAATTTCTGTTATCTTAACCATCAAGTTGAGTTTTAAACCACTAAGTGGTAATCTGCTATGGCAATCACAAGAAACTAATATAATCTTAAATGGCAGGGTGGTGATAGATGATATAGATAATTGATAAATATAGGAGAAGGAGTAGAGGAGAATGAGAAGAAGGAGAGAGAATAAAACTGAAATGAGGATGCAGTACAGTACTGTTGAAACTGGGTAGAGAGTATATGAGATTTCCTTGAACTATTTGTACCATATCTGTATGTTTGATATACCAGAATCAATTTACCAAGATCAGTTGGAAAGCCTCTAATATGTATTAGTTTTCTTCTATAAATCATGAAATATGGATTTCTTTATGTATATCTTTAAATCTTACCTTTTCTTTTCATTTAGCTGTAATATTCTTAGTGGTCTTTATGAGCCTCCTATTATGGTACTCAAAGAAGGGATAATTTACAAAGAAAAATAAATTTTCTCAGGGAGACTAGTTGCTTGCCTGGAGAGAGTAATTTGCCACCAATGTCCCTCCCTTTTAGATTCTAAAGTTCACGTGGTGATAAAAGAAAACAAATTAATTTGTTTTTAATCTAGCATGATTCCAGGCACAAATTAGAAGCCTATTATAAACTTACTGAAAATAACCAATGAATGAATAAGTATATAAATAACCAAATATTATGTTTACTTCTTTCAGAGAAATTGGTAATTTTCCAATTCCTACTGTATCTTTTCATTCTTTTCTTTTTGTGTATTCATGTGCATTTAGTTTTGTAAACTTTCACAACATTCACATCGAGATTTCTATGAAGTGTCAAACTAATAAGGCTCTATGGGAATACTGGTTTCTAGAACACAAATAACAACCCAGGGTTTAATCATTTAACGTAAAAGGGGTAACAGGACCAAGAATGAGGCATCAAGAAGTTCTGCCATTATCTATGTCTGACTCTGATAATCTTCTTACTCAAAATATCTATAATATCCCAGATGAACATTATAGGAGATATTTTATTATTTTAATAACACCATAAGTGTTATGAGACACAATTTCAAGATGACAAAATTGGTACTCAGAAAACAAGCATCACCCTCTGCAGCAAGCAGGTCATATGTGACAATGAGATTGGACTTTTGGTTGCCTTTACTGAAATGTTAGGCACCTACACATTATTATTTCTGACTTCCAAACAAAATTATGTTCTCTATTTCCTCATGTATAAAAGAGGTTACAGTAGATACTTTCTCAGGTCCCCTTTTCTTTTTTCTTTTTTTCTTTTTTTTTTTTTTTCCGGTACACAGGCCTCTCCCGTTGCAGAGCACAGGCTCTAGACGCGCAGGCTCAGCGGCCATGGCTCACAGGCCCAGCCGCTCCGCGGCATGTGGGATCTTCCCAGACTGGGGCACGAACCCGTGTCCCCTGCATCAGCAGGCAGACTCTCAACCACTGGGCCACCAGGGAAGCCCTCAGGTCCCCTTTTAACATAAATCGGAATGACTATGAGGCTTAACAAAGGTCAAATTAACAGTAGAGGATAAAAGTTCCCAAAGTCCTTGATATAAATTTGATTTTTTTTAAATTTAAAATTAGTTTTTATGCACTGTAGTTGTTTGAATTGTGTCTCTTTGCCAAAAAAAAAAAAAGTCCAAGTCCTAATTCCATTACCTGTGAATGTGACCTTTTTTTCGAAAATAATGTCTTTGCAGATATAATCAAGTTAAGGATATCAAGAAGACGTCACACTGGATTTGGGATGGGCCTAACTCCAGTAACTGGTGTCCTTACACTGGGGAGACACAGAGGGGAAGGTCCTGTGAAGACCAAGGCAGAGATTGGAAGGATGAGTCTATAAGCCAAGGAATATCAGAGTCATTGCCCACAGCACCGGCAGAAGCTATGAGAGAGGCAGGGAGCAGATTCTCTCTGTCTCTAGAAGTAATCAACTTTGCTGACACCTTGATTTCAGACTTCTGTACTCCAGAACTGTAAGAGAATAAATTTCTGTTGTTTAACACCAGCCAGTTTTTGGTATGTTGTTATGGCAAACCTAGGAAATTGATACATATGTTTATGATAGGAAAAAATAAAGTCTTAATTTCGGGTTATTTTTAAATATAACTGAGAATTTTCTTCATGTAATTTATCAGAGCAATATTTTATGCTGTCAATTATACTGCTTTGTGGGAAAGATGAAATTAACTGATAAATTTTTGATTAAGGATATTTGTGGAAAACAGATTAAATTTTAAAAATCAAATAATAAACCACAGTTCTATAACATGTTTTGTTGTAACAATATTTTAATTTATTGGAATGATGAGCTGTATAATTCAAGGGTCTATGTCAAAGAATTATTCTTGCAATATTTTAAAATAAATTTAAATATTTTAGTGCATGTATTATCTATTGCCACATAAACCTACATACAAAACAAACATGCAAACTTAGTGGCATGCTATAATCAATGTGTGTTTCTTATGCATACGGAGTCATCTGAGATTGTTAGCGATCGCTATCTTGTCTGGACTCACAGGTACAGACATGTCTGGGGATCAGCTGGTTTGCCATGATTTAGGCTAGCCTTGTCTGGGATTCCACATGTCCCATGTCCTCCAATAGGTTACCCTTATCATGTTTTCAGGGCAATCACAGAAGCATAAGAGCAAACATAAGAACTCAAGATCCCTTTAGGTCTAGGTTTGGAAGAGACATGCTGCCGTTTCTTCCTTATTGCATTGACCAACCAAGTATATAACCAAACCTTGAGTCAGAAGGGAAGGGCACTACAAAGAAACAAAGCAAAGGGCTTGGTTACAGGAAGAGGTGAAGAACTGGGGTCTTTGATACAATGTAATTTATCATGTTTGGTATGAAGAGATACCATTCTTGATTTTGTCAGTCTTGTTCTAATCAGTCAAATGGACATTCTTCCTGCCTATATATCTTCAAAATATACCCTATACTGTAAGCAGCAGGATGTTTCCATCTGTGTTATATATGTCAAAGTTCGGTTGTACACAAACTCCATAAAAAATTCTTTCTATGTCCAATTCCCCTTCTTTTTATTGCTAAGTTTCTCAGTATCATACTGAGTCACTATATGAATAATAAATGTGTTTATTAAGAATGATTTAAAAGGCTTAGTCAAGCACCTCGGTCACCAGAGAGAGGAAATAATTAAAATATTTTTGTGGATCGACTGTCTTTCAACACTTTTAGTTTACCTGGCAATTAAGGATTGGATCATAGGCTTTTACAAGTGGCACAGCTGTGAAGTGAGAACATTGTACCTCTCAGAAAACAAATGACAAAACAACAGTAATGATATTACATTAAACCTCAAGTGTCTATGGCAGAAACTGAGCACTAGAGTTAGAGAAGGAAAGAATCCTGTAAAGTGAAAGTCCTTAAAATAAGAGGCAATAAACATTGTTTTTCAACAAAAGATAAAGAGTAAAATTGATTATAAAATTTTCCCATTATTTTTCAAAGTTTTACACTACATAATAAGAAATCTAATCATTCCTAAAGGCTTACAACAAAAAAGCAGTCCCTAGGTTACTGTAGTAGAAAAATCCTTAATTCACAGTTCCAAGAAGCAATCAATTTAAACTTAAGCTTCCCTCCACCCTTTTTTTCCCCAGTTTACCTTTATATTTGGCAATGTCATACTTATAATTTGCTTCCTTAATTTTTCAGCTTTTCATATTATCTGCTTCCTAAAACAAACATTGACATTCCTTATATCCCCCAAACCCCTCACCTTCATAAACACTTTTCTTTCTCTGTCAATACTACAGTATGGCTCTGTTACTGCTTCAGTCCAAACAATTATTGTTCAAGGTTTACATCATTATGGGTACACTTCCATGAGAATGGAAGTTTTGTTTTTGTTTTTCTACAGCAATGCTATGGTAATATATATGTCCTTTCCTACACAACTTCTGTTATTTTCCTGGAGTAAACAAATTCCTCACTTAATTTTTTTCTTTTCCTATGTATGTTTTATGAATCCATCTCCAGATTCTGTAGGACAATCCTCCAGTTTATAGGTCACAGTGAATGTCAATTTAATTTCCTTTTTTCTTCCCCTTGGAAGTGATTTTCCTCAGAATTTGGAGCGAATTGTTTTATCATCTTGAAACTTTAGACTCCCCGTTGAGAAGTCTAATGTTATCATATTTAATAATCCCTCACTGTTTTGGATTCTCTCTGTAAAGGTATGCGATCTTCCTTTGCCCAATCTATTCTGAGCTTTCATAAAGGCATACCTTGGTTTGTCTTTGAGAAATTCTCCTGAATTGTTTGACAATATTCCTCCACTCATTTTCACCGAAGGAGTTCAAGATTAAACTATTACAGGGTAGTGGACTTTGTGAACTGAATCATTGACTTTTTAGTTGTTTTATATTGTGTATCAAATACTCCACCTTTTACAGATGATTTCTTTATTAGAAAAATCCTTGATATTCTGATCCTATTGAATTTTTCTTTATTGAATTCTTATTTTAATTTCTATGAGTTCTCTTTATCCTCTAAATATTCTTTTTTATCTTTGTTTCATGGATGAAATTATCTCCCTAGACTTTAAAAAGGAGAATACTTTAAGAATTCAGGGACAAGAAAACTTTAAATTTCTTTTATTCTACTGAAAAATTTTTTTACTGCCTTTCAAATTTGGGCCTTTCTTCAAATGTATAGTGAATTCTGAGTGTATAATCATAGTTTTGAATGAGCCAACACTACACTGTAATCTTCTTCAGCATGCAAGAAATTCGCCAGGTAATTAGTCTCAGGGGAACTTAATTAGGCTGGGCATTGCCCACCATTAGAAGGGAACTACAACTATAGTAGGTGTAAGTTTTATGCCTCTGGCTAGATTGGTTCACCAGAGATAAATCTTTCAATTTCTTTCCTTAGGAAAATACACTTGCTTTCAATAACACTGGAGTTTTATCTTTATTATTCTTTTTAACATCTCTGTTGGAGTATAATAGCTTTACAATGGTGTATCACTTTCTGCTTTATAAAAAAGTGAATCAGCTATACATATACACATATCCCCACATCTCCTCCCTCTTGCGTCTCCCTCCCACCCTCCCTATCCCACCCTTCTAGGTGGGCGCAAAGCACCCAGCTGATCTCCCTGTGCTATGCGGCTGCTTCCCACTAGCTAGCTATTTTATTTGGTAGTGTATATATATCCATGCCACTCTCTCACTTCATCCCAGCTTACCCTTCCCAAGTCCCGTGTCCTCAAGTCCATTCTCTATGTCTGCATCTTTATTCCTGTCCTTCCCCTAGGTTCTTCAGAACTGTTTTTTTTTTTTTCCGATTCCATATATATGTGCTAGCATATGTATTTGTTTTCCTCTTTCTGACTTACTTCTGTCTTACTGTATGACAGACTATAGCTCCATCCACCTCACTACAAATGACTCAATTTCATTTCTTTTTATGGCTGAGTAATATTCCATTGTATATATGTGCCACATCTTCTTTATCCATTCATCTGTCCATGGACACTTAGGTTGCTTCCATGTCCTGGCTATTGAAAAAAGTGCTGCAATGAACATTGTGGCACATGACTCTTTTTTGAATTATGGTTTTCTCAGGGCATATGTCCAGTAGTGGGAATACTGGGTCATATAGTAGTTCTATTTTTAGTTTTGTAAGGAACCTCCATACTGTTTTCCATAGTGGCTGTACCAATTCATATTCCCACCAGCAGTGCAAGAGAGTTCCCTTTTCTCCACACCCTCTCCATCATTTATTGTTTCTAGATTTTTTGATGATGGCCATTCTGACAGGTGTGAGGTGATACCTCATTGTAGTTTTGATTTGAATTTCTCTCATGATTAGAGATGTTGAGCATTCTTTCATGTGTTTGTTAGCAATCTGTATGTCTTCTTTGGAGAAATGTCTATTTAGGTCTTCTGCCCATTTTTGGATTGGGTTTTTTGTTTTTTTGATATTGAGCTGCATGAGATGCTTGCATATTTTGGAGATTAATCCTTTGTCAATTGCTTTGTTTGCAAATATTTTCTCCCATTCTGAGTGTTGTCTTTTTGTCTTGTTTATGTTTTCCTTTGCTGTGCAAAAGCTTTTGTAATTAGGTCATGTTTGTTTATTTTTGTTTTTATTTCCATTTCTCTAGGAGGTGGGTCAAAAAGGATCTTGCTGTGATTTATGTCAAGGAGTGCTCTGCCTATCTTTTGCTCAAAGAGTTTTATAGTGTCTGGCCTTACATTTAGGCCTTTAATCCATTTTGGATTTATTTTTGTGTATTGTGTAGAGAGTGTTCTAATTTCATTCTTTTTCGTGTAGCTGTGCAGTTTTCCCAGCACCACTTATTGAAGAGGCTGTCTCTTCTCCATTGTATATTCTTACCTCCTTTATCGAAGATAAGGTGACCATATATGCATGGGTTTATCTCTGGGCTTTCTATCCTATTCCACAGATCTATATTTCTGTTTTTGTGCAGTACCATACAGTCTTGATTACTGTAGCTTTGTAGTATAGTCCAAAGTCAGGGAGCCTGATTCCTCCAGTTCCATTTTTCTTTCTCAAGATCACTTTGGCTATTCAGAATCTTTTGTGTTTCCATACAAATTGTGAAATTTTTTGTGCTAGTTCTGTGAAATATGCCATTGGTAGCTTGATAGGCATTGCATTGAATCTCTAGATTCCTTTGGGTAGTACAGTCATTTTCACAATGTTGATTCTACCAGTCCAAGAGCATGGTATATCTCTCCATCTGTTTGTGTCACCTTTAATTTTTTCGTCACTGTCTTATAGTTTTCTGCATAGAGATATTTTGTCTCCTTAGGTAGATTTATTCTTAGGTATTTTATTCTTTTTGTTGCAATGGTAAATGGGAGAGTTTCATTAATTTCTCTTTCTGATTTATCATCATTAGTGAATAGGAATGAAAGAGATTTCTGTGGATTAATTTTGGATCCTGCTACTTTGCCAAATTCATCGATTAGCTCTGGTAGCATTTTTAGGATTCTCTGTGTATAGTATCATGTCATCTGTAAACAGTGACAGTTTTACTTCTTCTTTTCTGATTTGGATTCTTTTAATTCTTAATCTTCTCTGATTTCTGTGGCTAAAACTTCCAAAACTATGTAGAATAATAGCAGTGAGAGTGGGCAACCTTGACTTCTTGCTGATCTTAATGGAAATGGTTTCAGTTTTTCACCACTGAGAACAATGTTGGCTTGTCATATATGTCCTTTATTATGTTGATGTAAGTTCCCTCTATGCCTATTTTCTGGAGAGTTTTATCATAAATGGGTGTTGAATTTTGTTGAAAGCTTTTTCTGCATCTGTTGATATAATCACATGGTTTTTATCCTTCAATTTGTTAATATGGTGTATCACACTGATTGATATGTGTATACTGAAGAATCCTTGCAATCTTGGGATACACCTCACTTGATCATGGTGTATGATCCTTTTAATGTGTTGCTGTATTCTGTTTGCTAGTATTTTGCTGAGGATTTTTGCAACTATGTTCAGCAGTGATATTGGCCTGTAATTTTCTTTTTTTGTGACACCTTTGTCTGGTTTTGGTATCAGGGTGATAGTGGCCTCATAGAATGAGTTTGGGAGTGTTCCTCCCTCTGCTATATTTTGGAAGAGTGAGAAGGATAGGTGTTAGCTCTTCTCTAAATGGTTGATAGAATTTGCCTGTGAAGCCATCTGGTCCTGGACTTCTGTTTGTTGGAAGACTTTTTTTTTTTTTTTTTTTTTCCTTGCGTTATGCGGGCCTCTCACTGTTGTGGCCTCTCCCATTTGCGGAGCACAGGCTCCGGACGCGCAGGCTCAAGGAGTCTCAAGCACTGCGCCACCAGGGAAGCCTTGTTGGAAGATTTTTAATCACAGTTTCAATTTCAGTGCTTGTGATTGGTCTGTTTATATTTTCTATTTCTTCCTGGTTCAGTCTCAGAAGGTTGTGCTTTTCTAAGAATTTGTCCATTTCTTTCAGGTTGTCCAATTTATTGGCATATAGTTGCTTGTAGTAATCTCTCATGATCTTTTGTATTTCTGCAGTGTCAGTTGTTACTTCTCCTTCATTTCTAATTCTATTGATTTGAGGTTTCTCCCTTTTTTTCTTGATGAGTCTGGCTAATGGTTTATCAATTTTGTTTATCTTCTCAAAGAACCAGCTTTTAATTTTATTGATCTTTGCTATCGTTTCCTTCATTTCTTTTTCATTTATTTCTGATCTGATCTTTATGATTTCTTTCATTCTGCTAACTTGGGGTTTTTTGTTCTTCCCTCTCTAATTGCTTTAGGTGTAAGGTTAGGTTTTTTATTTGAGATGTTTCTTGTTTCTTGAGGTAGCATTACATTGCTATAAACTTCCCTCTTAGAACTGCTTTTGCTGCATCCCATAGGTTTTGGGTCATCGTGTTTTCACTGTCAGTTGTTTCTGAGTATATTTTGATTTCCTCTTTATTTCTTCAGTGATCTCTTGGTTATTTAGTAGTGTATTGTTTAGATTCCATGTGTTTGTATGTTTTACACATTTTTTTCCTGTAATTGATATCTGGTCTCATAGTATTGTGGTCAGAAAAGATACTTGACATGATTTCAACTTTCTTAAATTTACCGAGGTTTGATTTGTGACCCAAGATATGATCTATCTTGGAGAATGTTCCATGAGTACTTGAGAATAAGTGTATTCTATAGTTTTTGCATGGAATGCCCTATAAATATCAATGAAGCCCATCCTATTTAATGTGTCATTTAAAGCTTGTGTTTCCTTATTTATTTTCATTTTGGATGATCTGTGCATTGGTGAATGGGGCATGATAAAGTTCCCTACTATTACTGTGTCACTGTCAATTTCCCCTTTCATGGCTTTAGCAACTGCCTTATGCATTGAGGTGCTCCTATATTGGGTGCTTAAATATTTACAATTGTTATATCTCTTCTTGGATTGATCCCTTGATCATTATGGAGTGTCCTTCTTTGTCTCTTGTAATAGTCTTTGTTTTAAAGTCTGTTTTGTTTAATATGAGAATTGCTACCCCAGCTTTCTTTTGATTTCCATTTGGATGGAATATCTTTTTCCACCCCCTCACTTTCAGTATGTATGTGTTCCTAGGTCTGATGTGGGTTTCTTGTAGACAACATATGTACAGGTTTTGTTTTTGTATCCATTCAGCCAATCTATGTCTGTTGATTGGAGCATTTAATCCATTTACATTTAAGGTAATTATCAATATGTATGCTCCTATTACCATTTTCTTAAGTGTTTTGTGTTTGTTATTGTAGGTGTTTTCCTTCTCTTGTTTTCCTGCCTAGCGAAGTCCCTTTAGCATTTGTTGTAAAGCTGGTTTGGTGATGCTGAATTCTCTTAGCTGTTGCTTGTCTGTAAAGGATTTAATTTCTCCGTCGAATCTGAATGAGATCCTTCCTGGGTAGAGTAATCTTGGTTGTAGGTTTTTCCCTTTCATCACTTTAAATATGTCCTGCCACTCCCTCCTAGCTTGCAGAGTTTCTGCTGAAAGATCAGCTGTTAATGTTACGGGGATTCCCTTGTATGTTATTTGTTGCTTTTCCCTTGCTGCTTTTAATACTTTTTCTTTGTATTTAATTTTTGATAGTTTGATTAATATGTGTCTTGGCGTGTTTCTCATTGGATTTATCCTGTATGGGACTCTCTGTGCTTCCTGGACTTCATTAACTGTTTTCTTTCCCATATTAGGGAAGTTTTCAACTATTATCTCTTCAAATATTGTCTCAGTTCGTTTATTTTTCTCTCCTTCTTCTGGGATCCCTATAATTCGAATGTTGGTGTGTTTAATGTTGTTCCAGAGGTCTCTGAGACTGTCCTCAATTCTTTTCATTCTTTTTTCTTTATTGTGCTCTGCGGTAGTTATTTCCACTATTTTCTCTTCCAGGTCACTTATCTGTTCTGCCTCAGTTATTCTGCTGTTGATTCCTTATAGAGAATTTTTAATTTCATTTATTGTGTTGTTCATCATTGTTTGTTTGCTCTTTAATTCTTCTAGGTCCTTGTTAAACGTTTCTTGTATTTTCTCCATTATATTTCCAAGATTTTTGAAATTTTTACTATCATTACTCTGAGTTTGTTGTTGTTTTTATCGTTTTTTTCTTTTTCCCCAAATGGGACTAGCTTTATTGCTTAGTGTAAAAATTGATAATTTTTTGTATAAAAGAATACAAAAGGGGAAGAGATATGGGATATATGTATATGTATAGCTGATTTACTTTGTTATAAAGCAGAAACTAACACACCATTGTAAAGTAATCACACTCCAACAAAGATGCCAAAAAAAAAGAATACATAAGCAATATAAAGAATCAAATATGTCTCTGTATGTATGTATAGAATAAGATAAATTACTTAAACCCTACTATCGAGGGATAACCACTTAACTGTCTAGATTTTTTTCTCTCTGTTTACATACTTAGTTTATCTCAATTTCCATATGATTTTATAAAAATGAAATTATGTAGTTCATCTGTTACATGCTTCCCCTCCCCCCCCCACCAATAAATGTGTTATGGACCTCTCAAAATATCAGTAGAGACCCTTGTCTTCAGTTTTCATGGCTGCAGAGTATTCTCTTTTGTGGGTAGCCTTGACATAATTTATTTAATCCTATTTAATGGAAGTTTTGGTGCCATCCAGTATTTGGCCCTGTTAATGTTGTGATAAATATCCTTGCATGCTCACCCAAGCATTTGCTTTTCTGGATCTCATACTGCTTATTTTTAGATACAGAACTGAGGGTCAAACATTAAGTATATTTAAATTTCTATTTCATGTTTTAAACTGCCTCCTATAAAAGTGGGACTGATTCAGTCCAACAGTCCTGGCTTGTAGGATGGTTGTTGAATGCCTACAGGTAGCTGGGGGCTCTCTTTGGGTCCCTTGGACTGTGTAGTCCCCCAGCTGTGATTATTTCCTGGGCATTTGTGGGTGGACAGCCCTGCCTGTCTTCTCCTCCAAATGACAGTAGGCCTGCTTCTCCAATCTGTCCCCCAGAATGCTGTTCATGTCCCATGGGACTTTGAGGGCTGCAGTGTCCTCCGGAAGTACCTGGGCCAGCTCCACTACCTGCAGAGTTGGGTCCCCATTGGCTCAGGGCAGGAGGTCAGTCTTTCTGCCACCTGGGGAGAGCTGGCAGGGCTGGGGGTAGTGGGAGCCTGGAGGTGGCCTGGGACAGCCCAGGGGTGTCTGAGTGGTGGGGATGCCCCTCTCCCTGCCCTGCTTTGGGTTGCTTCCAGCAGGAAGAGAGCAAGGCTGGCCTAGACTGGCCTTGCCATCAACCCTGATGGCTCAACCTCAGCCTGGGAAGCCCCGAGTCCTGTCTAGGCCTTCCTGAGGCTCTGAGACTGGACTTGTAGGCTGAGGGCTGTGGACGGCAGGAGCCCCTTCCCTTCCACCCCATCCCTGCCTGGTGCAGAGCCAGAGACTGAGACTCCATTTACTACAGCTTAGGTGTCCTTGGACCAAATGCCCCAGTTCTCAGACTCCTGTACTCTGAATTCTTTTTCAGGTAGACTATTTCCTCTTCATTTGTTTGGTCTGGTGGGTTTTTACCTTGCTACTTCATCTGCTGTGTATTTCTCTGTCTTCTCATTTTGCTTAACTTACTGTGCTTGAAGTCTCCTTTTCACAGGCTGAAGGTTCGTAGTTCCCATTTTGTTTTGGTGTCGCCCCCAGTGGCTGAGATTGGTTCAGTGGGTTGTGCTGGCTTCCTGGTGGTGGGGACTGGTTTCTGTGTTCTGGTGGATGAGGCTGGATCTTTCTTTCTGGTGGGCAGGACGACGTCTGGTGATGTGTTTTGGGGTGTCTGTGAACTTATGATTTTAGGCAGCCTCTCTGCTAATGGGTGGGGTTCTGTTCCTGTCTTGCTAGTTGTTTGGCATAGGGTGTCCAGCACTGGAGTTTGCTGGTCGTTGAGTGGATCTGAGTCTTAGCCTTGAGATGGGGATCTCTGGGAGAGCTTTTTCAGTTTGATATTATGTGGGACCTGGAGGTCTCTGGTGGACCAATGTCCTGAACTCAGCTCTCCCACCACAGAGGCACAGGCCTGACCTCTGGCCGGAGCACCAAAATCCTGTCAGCCACACGGCTCAGAAGAAAAGGGAGAAAAAGAAAGAAAGAAAATAAATAAAATAAGATAAATGTATTAAAATAAAAAATAAACCAAATTATTATAATAAAAAAAATTTTAAGTAATAAAAAAAAAGAAGGGAGCAACCAAACCAATAAACAAATCCAGCAACGATAACAAGCCCTAAAAACTATACTAAGATAAACATAAAAATCAGAAAACTGTCAGTTGCATACAGCAAACCCCAAATCTACAGTTGCTCCCAAAGTCCACCACCTCAATTTTGGGATGATTCATTGTCTATTCAGGTATTCCACAGATGCAGGGTACATCAAGTTGACTGTGGAGATTTAATCCGCTGCTCGAGGCTGCTGGGAGAGGTTTCCCTTTCCCTTCTTTGTTCACACAGCTCCCGGGGTTCAGCTTTGGATTTGGCCCCGCCTCTGCATGTAGGTCGCCCCCTGGTGTCTATTCTTCGCCTAGACAGGAGGAGCAGCTGATTCAGGGGCTCGGGCTCACTCAGGCCGGGGGGAGGGAGAGGTACGGAGTGCGGGGCAAGCCTGCAGGTGGCAGAGGGCAGCGCAATGTTGCACCAGCCTGAGACGCGCTGTGTGTTCTTCCGGGGAATCTGTCCCCAGATCACGGGACCCTGGCAGTGGCGGGCTGCACAGGCTCCCTGGAAGGGAGGTGTGGAGAGTGACCTGTGCTTGCACACAGGCTTCTTGGTGGCTGCAGCAGCAGCCTTAGCGTCTCACGCCCGTCTCTGGTGTCCGTGCTGATAGCTGCAGCTCGCTCCTGTTTCTGGAGCTCATTTAGGCGGTGCTCTGACTCTCCTCTCCTCGTGCACCCTGAAACAATGGTCTCTTGCTTCTTAGACAGGTCCAGACTTTCCCCCGGACTCCCTCCCAGCTAGCTGTGGTGCACTAACCCCCTGCAAGCTGTGTTCATGCAGCCAACCCCAGTCCTCTCCCTCCGACCGAAGCAGGAGCCTCAGCTCCCAGCCCCGCCCACCCCGCCGGGTGAGCAGACAAGCGTCTCAGGCTGGTGAGTGCCAGTGGGCACCGATCCTGTGTGTGGGAATCTCTCTGCTTTGCCCTCTGCACCCCTGTGGCTGTGCTCTCCTCCGTGGCTCCGAAGCTTCCCCCCTCCGCCACCCGCAGTCTCCACCCGCGAAGGGCCTTCCTGGTGTGTGGAAACCTTTCCTCCCTCACAGCTTCCTCCCACTGGTGTGGGTCCCATCCCTATTCTTTGACTCTGTTTTTTCTTTTTTCTTTTTCCTTACCCAGGTACATGGGGAGTTTCTTGCTTTTTGAGAGGTCTGAGGTCTTCTGTCAGCATTCAGTAGGTGTTCTGTAGGAGTTGTTCCACATGTAGATGTATTTCTGATGTACTTGTGGGGAGGAAGGTGATCTCCACGTCTTACTCTTCCACCATCTTGAAGAGCCTCCTCTGCAGCCAAGTTAATTTTACTACATAACATCATAAAGCTTCTATGGGCATTTCCTCACTAATGTTCACTCTAAAATAGAATATTCTCATGTGCCTCAAATAGGGAGTGCGTGGGCATGAGAGGGCAGTACATGAATGACTTTTTTTTTTTGTAGTACGCAGGCCTCTCACTGCTGTGGCCTCTCCTGCTGCGGAGCACAGGCGCCGGACGCGCAGGCTCAGTGGCCATAGCTCACGGGCCCAGCCGCTCTGCGGCACGTGGAATCCTCCCGAACCGAGGCATGAACCTGTGTCCCCTGCGTCGGCAGGTGGACTCTCAACCACTGTGCCACCAGGGAAGCCCATGATTTACTGTTTTAAAAGTCATTTTTTTTTTTTTTTTGCGGTACGCGGGCCTCTCACTGTTGTGGCCTCTCCCGTGTGGAGCACAGGCTCCCGACGCGCAGGCTCAGCGGCCATGGCTCACGGGCCCAGCCGCTTCGCGGCATGTGGGAACTTCCCGGACCGGGGCACGAACCCATGTCCCCTGCATCGGCAGGCAGACTCTCAACCACTGCGCCACCAGGGAAGCCCTAAAAGTCATTTTTTAATGTATATCAATTTATTAGGATAATGATAAAACTGTTTCAAGTAGATTTCCTCAGTCTCCTGTTCAGTATGCTATAGACAAAGCAGCAATAATTATGGTTCCAACTTTGAAAGCCAATGGCAATACAGTTTCTAGTTCCTTTTTCTCAATTTGGATGAGGCTAGTTCCATTTAGCCAGGACTATTGTTTGTGTCAGTTTTAGAAGCTTCATTTTCCTTCATAAAAGTTAAAAAAAAAGTCATCATTAGGATATCCACCAGTTTAATGTTAGAAAGCTGCTGTTTTACAGTTATGATTTTGCTTCTCACTAAAATAGTATTAAGTTGCTCTATGACTATTTAAACACCTTTTCTTGCTGAGTTAACCGTTATCACCTGAATTTATTCGATCAAGGCTTAAGAATTTAGACTATGAAAATTTAGTCATTTTGGAGTCTATTTACCACTCTACTTTCTCAGTTCCAATTTTCTTTACTATCTTCTCACTATCTATCCACTGTTTCCTTCTAAGTTTATTATGACTCATCTTTGTAGCTCTTAACAGGTTTTGATAACTTTCATACCACCAAGCTCACTTTTAGTGGGTATTATCCAAGCATTCTCATTAGAAATTCTGTTTCTTTTACTGAAAATGTCAAATGGCCCCTTGATTATCAGAACTGATCAAACATGTCCATCTTCTTTTTCTTTTTTTTCCTTCTTCAGAATTAAGGAGAGAACTAAAAGGTCATCTTGGCAGTCCCATAACAAAAAGAGATCCCTGTCAGTCTTCTTGCAAACTAGATAAAATTTACTGATAATGCTCAGGTGAACAGATTGTCAAACAAGCACTTCTACTTTGAGTCAGGTACCTTGATTTGTATTAAGTAATTCAGGAATTGCAGTTCTAGTACTGTGCTCTTAGAATTTTATAATAGTAATTTTACAATATGGTTTCTCCTGAAGACCCTATTTTAGACAGTGCAAAAATTTTTTTTCATCGATAATGCAGTGAATAATTAAACATGTAACTCATTGCAATTTATTATAGACTGCATCTTGATTTATTCAGTGATTAAAAATTTACTGAGGAAAATAATAAGATACATAAATTGAAAACATCTTTACTTAAATGTTATATCATATAGGCACTTATAGTGGAGAATACAGAATTTTCATTCTAATTTTTCTTCCTTTTTCATTTACTTACTACACATATTATATGTGATTTTCTAATATTCTTTTACATCTATGAACAAAAATTTTTAGATATATTTCCATCTATAAATTACTGATTTATTAGATATTTAAAATGTTCATATTAGTTGACAAGGAAAAAATAATTTCATATAAATATAATTTAATTAACTATAAGGAAGAAGACAAAAAAAGAACACTTTTATGTACATTTACAATACAGAGGCTAACCTAATCCATACATGGCACAAGATTTAAAAAATGAACAAGTTTATTTTGACCTTTTGAATATAGAGATATAATTAACATATTTTTTTGTGATTCCAGCTGAATAAACAGTAGCTATACTATCATTTTTGTGCATACTTAAAGGAACTAACAAATCACCTCTATGAAAACACGCATGGTACACAGCATGTCAATATGTGCTTCTTTGCCCTTAGTAAAATATCATAAAATATTGCACAACTCATGGAAGTAAAACAATCGATGTTTCTTTTTTTTTTTTTTTTTTT
>NW_006770356.1:699850-701998 GCF_000442215.2 Lipotes vexillifer | reverse complement strand
AACCCATGTCCCCTGCATCGGCAGGCAGACTCTCAACCACTGCGCCACCAGGGAAGCCCTAAAAGTCATTTTTTAATGTATATCAATTTATTAGGATAATGATAAAACTGTTTCAAGTAGATTTCCTCAGTCTCCTGTTCAGTATGCTATAGACAAAGCAGCAATAATTATGGTTCCAACTTTGAAAGCCAATGGCAATACAGTTTCTAGTTCCTTTTTCTCAATTTGGATGAGGCTAGTTCCATTTAGCCAGGACTATTGTTTGTGTCAGTTTTAGAAGCTTCATTTTCCTTCATAAAAGTTAAAAAAAAAGTCATCATTAGGATATCCACCAGTTTAATGTTAGAAAGCTGCTGTTTTACAGTTATGATTTTGCTTCTCACTAAAATAGTATTAAGTTGCTCTATGACTATTTAAACACCTTTTCTTGCTGAGTTAACCGTTATCACCTGAATTTATTCGATCAAGGCTTAAGAATTTAGACTATGAAAATTTAGTCATTTTGGAGTCTATTTACCACTCTACTTTCTCAGTTCCAATTTTCTTTACTATCTTCTCACTATCTATCCACTGTTTCCTTCTAAGTTTATTATGACTCATCTTTGTAGCTCTTAACAGGTTTTGATAACTTTCATACCACCAAGCTCACTTTTAGTGGGTATTATCCAAGCATTCTCATTAGAAATTCTGTTTCTTTTACTGAAAATGTCAAATGGCCCCTTGATTATCAGAACTGATCAAACATGTCCATCTTCTTTTTCTTTTTTTTCCTTCTTCAGAATTAAGGAGAGAACTAAAAGGTCATCTTGGCAGTCCCATAACAAAAAGAGATCCCTGTCAGTCTTCTTGCAAACTAGATAAAATTTACTGATAATGCTCAGGTGAACAGATTGTCAAACAAGCACTTCTACTTTGAGTCAGGTACCTTGATTTGTATTAAGTAATTCAGGAATTGCAGTTCTAGTACTGTGCTCTTAGAATTTTATAATAGTAATTTTACAATATGGTTTCTCCTGAAGACCCTATTTTAGACAGTGCAAAAATTTTTTTTCATCGATAATGCAGTGAATAATTAAACATGTAACTCATTGCAATTTATTATAGACTGCATCTTGATTTATTCAGTGATTAAAAATTTACTGAGGAAAATAATAAGATACATAAATTGAAAACATCTTTACTTAAATGTTATATCATATAGGCACTTATAGTGGAGAATACAGAATTTTCATTCTAATTTTTCTTCCTTTTTCATTTACTTACTACACATATTATATGTGATTTTCTAATATTCTTTTACATCTATGAACAAAAATTTTTAGATATATTTCCATCTATAAATTACTGATTTATTAGATATTTAAAATGTTCATATTAGTTGACAAGGAAAAAATAATTTCATATAAATATAATTTAATTAACTATAAGGAAGAAGACAAAAAAAGAACACTTTTATGTACATTTACAATACAGAGGCTAACCTAATCCATACATGGCACAAGATTTAAAAAATGAACAAGTTTATTTTGACCTTTTGAATATAGAGATATAATTAACATATTTTTTTGTGATTCCAGCTGAATAAACAGTAGCTATACTATCATTTTTGTGCATACTTAAAGGAACTAACAAATCACCTCTATGAAAACACGCATGGTACACAGCATGTCAATATGTGCTTCTTTGCCCTTAGTAAAATATCATAAAATATTGCACAACTCATGGAAGTAAAACAATCGATGTTTCTTTTTTTTTTTTTTTTTTTGCGGTATGTGGGCCTCTCACTGTTGTGGTCTCTCCCGTTGCAGAGCACAGGCTCCAGACGCGCAGGCTCAGCAGCCATGGCTCGCGGGCCCAGCCGCTCCACGGCATGTGGGATCTTCCCAGACCGGGGCACGAAACCGTGTCCCCTGCATCGGCAGGCGGACTCTCAACCACTGAGCCATGAGGAAAGCCCTCGATGTTTCTTTTTAAAGAAAGAAGTACTATAACTGACAAATGACTTTGGCAATATGTCATTTCTACTGTTCATGAGTATATATAAAAGAATATATTACGTTATATATCAAGTGAGTGTCTGCAATCCCAATAGAGAAACTGAGGATCAGACACAGACAAATATATAACTGCCTTCTGACAAGCTGTTCC
>NW_006770356.1:660300-699819 GCF_000442215.2 Lipotes vexillifer | reverse complement strand
GTAGGGAAGGTTGGGAAAGAATGAACTATCTTTGGCCAAGTTGCTAAATTACATGATTAGTGAAATAGTCCCTAAGACTGTCAGTATGAGGTTCTTTCAAGAACACAGAATTTATTTTAAGTAGAACCAATAAAATGCACTATATTAGTCAGGGTTCTCCAGAGAAATAGAACCCATATATACCCTACTGGTATATATTGGCATATATATATTTCTCTCTCTCTCTCTCTCTCTCACTTTCCCCCCTCACTCTCCCTTCCCCTCTCTATCTACAAGCTGAAGACCAGGAGAGCTGATGGTGTAGTTTAGTCAGAGTCAGCCTGAGTCTGAAAACCAGAGAAACCTTTGGGGTAAGTTCCAGTCTGACTGCAGAACACCACAGTCCCAGCTCAGCAGTGAGGCAGAGGAGAAACAAATTTCCCTGTTCAGCCTAAGGATTGGATAACGCCCACCCACACTGGGGAGGGCAATTTACTGAGTCCACCAATTCAAATTCTAATCTCACCCAGAAAATCTCTCATAGACATACCTGGAAATAACGTTTAGCCAAATATCTGAGCACCCTGTGACCCAGTCAAGTTGAAATATAAAATTAATCATGACACGTACCAACAGCATATCTTATGAATAGCCTCGTGCATCCTTAGTGACTGTGACAGGTATTTCTGTCATTCTCTCTACATTACCTCAGTAATACTCCTGTGATACCTGAGGTGTTTCTGTTGGAGAACCATCATCTTGACTGTTTCATATTTTATAACCTGGGATGTTAATTTAGAAATTTTCTTTGACATTCATTAACAATGTTTGAAGTAGTAATGTCCACATAATATTTTTCTAGAGATAATATTATTGCATAGATCTGTTACATAAAATGTAGAATAATGGAGTGTAGTCTTGTGATAATGGTATATTTGCAAATTACTGAGTAAATGTTACAATATTTACCACTTTTTAAGTTTGTAACCAGGTTTAGAATTTTATAATTTTCTGGTCAAAATTATAATGTTTTCCACTTCTTAGACAAAAATTTAAATATCTTATTATTTATGCAGGAAAAATAGAAACAATCTGCAAACAATATATTTGGATGCTGTTTCTTTGAGAAAGACATGAAATAACATTGTGTTTAAAGAAACACAGTTTCTAACCAAACATTATTATACTCTTTGGAGAATAGATCTGTTGGTATTTATGTATGTGTGTTTACACACATAAACCTACAGAGATATAAGGCACACATGTTTTTCAAGTAATCAAATATTTATGGAAAAACACTTGCCTGATAATTTTATACTGCCTTATATGTTCCTAGGACTCACCTAGTTTTTTCCTCATTGATTGGGATAAAGTATCCAAGTACATATATAGTTGCTGAAGTTAAGTTAAACATATTTCAAGCTGAAGTCATTACTTTTGGGAAAGCCATACATTATAAATGCTCAATTTAAGTATTTTAAACTATTTAATATTCTTATCTTGGTATACAGTATTACAATGTTTTTCACATGTTAATGTTTTGTCACCTATGACAAAAACTATGTGATTATTGAGGTTACAAATCATGTAACATCTCTACTTCCCTTATCTATTTATCTATCTGTCTATCTATCTGATCTATTATATATATACCTATGGTATTTGAATGATTATATTACTGTTATTTTTATAATAGGGTTCTTATTTAAATGATGAGAAGATTTAGAAAACCACATGTAAATTTCAGAATGCTAAGAATATTGTGTGTGCAATTAATATGCCTATTTTTAAAATGCCATAATTGGTACACTTCAAGGATCGTATACATAATCAAATTCAAAATATTTTAATTGTGCAGATTGGAAATATTTATATACCAACTTTCTGATTCAGTGGCTCTCAAATATTTACATGTATCAGAATCACCTGTAGAACTTGTTAAAACCCAAATTGCTCCAGAAGTTCTGATTTAGTGGAACCCAGGAGTTTGTGTTTTTAACAAGTTTCCAGGTGATGTTCCTGATCTGAAGTTCCTAGGTTGAGATACACTGATCTAATATTCATTTCGAAGGACAAAGTCACTACTCTCTCTAGCCAAATGGGAAATTGTCTAATAATTATATGAAGCACAGCTAACATTTACTGAGCAATGATAACAGTCACTGTACTATTCCTTTATGAGGAATACGTAAAGGAATCCTCATTAGAGTTGCGAACTGTAGCGGTGAGATCCTATCCTTGGCAATCTGACTCCAAAGTGTTCTCAATTTACAGGATAGCCTCCAGTCTAACAGAAAATCAAATAACTACCTCAACACCTCAGTTGGAATCATAACAAAAGAGAATAAAATAAGTGTAAGATTATTATTTTGAATTACTTGTAGGTAAACACACTAGCAGGTTATAAGAATTTCAATTTGAAATACTGGAGGAGAGTTTTGTAGTTAAATACTAAAACACAACCATCACCCCTTTCATATGCTACCAACCCATGCAAGCATCTTTTGAAAACTTTAATAGGCACAGTTCATCCAATGTCTGTTTGAGTATGTTTAAAAAATATGAGCTATGTCTTCTCTATCTGAAAAATGAACCATCTGATTTCTTTCATTCAGTAGTGCCAGTTCTTCCATCTGGTATTTCATAAATAGCAAAGCAGAATACCTTCTAATTCAATATATCTTTGATGATATAAACCTCAAATATTCCAAAGTGGCATTAAAAATTTAAATTCACCATTCAAATAAGTGTTCTTTGACCACCACCACTGTCTCTGTGCTTTGACTAAAACTCGTTGATACTTGATTCTCACTGCTCTTTAGCAAGAGGTATAAGTTGTTACCATGGTCCATGTGGTCTCTTAGTACTGAACACTGTCTCTAATCTCCCTATTCAGGCACATTGAAAAGAACATGTGAGGCTGTCATATGTGCCAACATCAGGTTCTTATACGTGCCAAGCTTTTTACCCTATGGGATCTTAGTGCCTGAAGTGCTTTCCTTTTTTTTTTTTTTTTTTTTCCTTTTTTTTTTTTTTTTTTTTCCATTTTTATCTTTTTTACTTTTGAGCCATCCTTCCAATTTCATCTCAGTAACATTTCTCAGGATATTTTCCTCAATCTCCATCTCTTCAAGAATCATGTGTCTCCTTTCCTAGCATCTCTTCCATATGAAGTTGTACACATCAGATTTTTTAAATGTCCAATATAAAAAACATATTATGTGGTTACTTTTAGAGATATGTTCTATCTCTAACAATATATTATGAGGTCAAGAATTCAGTTTAATTTTGATCAACATTATGCCTACAGATTTTATGTTGGTGACACTGTGAATGACTGAATAAATCCATGTAAAATGATGACCTGCCCTTTGGACTTCAGACTTGCCTTTCCAGCCCTCACAATCATGTAAGCCAATTCCTTGCAATAAATATTTTCATATATGTCTAAAAAATCTGGAAATAATGGTATCCTATTCTTTCTCAAATTTTCTCTTTTAAAATACTTCTTTTTGATATTTATTATCAACTGATTCTCTTAACCGATAGAAGGTGATTAAAAGAGTAAGAAAAAATGATTTTTCAATAGGACTTTTCTGATAAACAAAATGTATGATAGTACAAGATGTTGTAGGGTCAGTGGTCAGACTGCTTAGATTAAATTATGGCTATGAACTTAAAACTGGCAAGATCCTGGGCAAATTACACAACCTTTTAAAACTTTACCTTCTTCATCTTCAAAATGGGGGTTGTAATAAACTCACATAAGGTTTATGAGGACCATGTCAATGCAATGTCAATGAGGACAGTCAATGCAAAGTGCTTAACATGGGGCTTAAACCTGTAGTAATCACCGAATAACTAATAGCTTATATAATTATACTTTTAAAAATATTAAAATACATGCATTTTACATGTTTGTATCTTCTAACATCACCATAATGTACTGAAATTGAAATTTAAGTAAGTCTTCCTAACCCCTTTGAGGGCAGAGGTTGCTTTACCTCTTAATATATCCCCCTTCGTGACATACACACACTCTTCCCAAAAAATGTGCCCAGATATCTGTTGAATAAGAAAATTAACTCCTGTGACGATTAAACATCAAGTGAGAAACCTAAATTTGAGCATCTCTATATCAAAATTGCTAAGTACAAAATGGGTTAACAAAATAGAAGTTTCCTTGCCAGGATGTGTATAAAACACATGCTTTCTTTTCATATTTCAGGAAGCAGCTTTGAGGCAGACTCCCCCAAGTGGAAGAAATAGATAATTACTAAATCGTTTCAGTTAATAAAGATGTCAATTCATCAAGCAAAATATAGTAGGTTTTATTAAATGTATTTGTGTATGCTTTCCTCTAAAAATCTATACTTGACCCATAGAAAATGCAGTTAAAATATTTTGAATATTTATCCAGTTAAAATAAAATATGTTCTATTGCTTAAGAATATTATTGCATATTAACATAGGAATAGATTATTATAACAGCTGACTATGCTAGAATTCTCTGAAAGCACTTTTTATTGTTTGCTAACATAAACACAAATAATCAAGCACAGTATTTGAAGGTTTCTATGTAAACTTTGTGGACTCATGTTATTAATCTTCCTATGCTCCAAGTGATTCAGTTCTTTATTTGCATTTGAACTCCATAAATCTAATTCTTTGCCAGTGCCAAACTCAAGACACCGTCTTTACTATTATTCACGAAGCTTCTTAAAAGTAAGATTATAAACTATCAGGAATAGTTTCCAAGTTATCTATTACAAGTACTGTGTGTCTGTCAGAGTGAGATCACTGTACGACAATTCAATTTGATGTACAAGTTTTAAACTATACTCAATAAAATAATACATTTAACTGTTGAATTAATGTTTTTTAAAGTCAACCTAAGACTACCTGGTTCCAATTCAAGGATATTTGATATATTTCTTATTTTAAGTACTTGTAGACAGTTAGGTCATTTGGTGCATTAATACACAGTATTTTGACATAGAACATTTATTTGTTTACCACTCACCTGGTACTTCATGCTATTTTATGAAAATTTAATTGCTTTATGACTGCTCTGGAGGTTTTAAACTTTTATACCCATCTTGAATCTGTGATTTGTCTGAAATGTGTGAAGAAAATTAAATTAAAATACATCACGAGAATTCCTCACTGATCTAATATCATTAACAAGTGTATATTTGAGGAACAATAATAAGCACTCTATATCTTTAATTTTCATTTTTAATTATTTTTGCTTATACTGTCATCCTTGATGCCTGTAAATAGAATTTTCTTCTTTACTAACTACCTTCTTTTGAAATTGAATGACACTGATTGCTTTCATTCTTTTCAATGAAGCTGAACATATCCCTCCCCTTTCATTTCTATTTTATGTTTGTTCACTTATATTTACAATTTTCTTATCTAGTTTGCTCAAACTAAAGGCTTGGGTACAAAGCCTGCCAGTTATTCCTCTGTTGTGTATCAGAATTAGGAAGTATACACACATTCTGATGGCATTTGGGGGAATCTTAAATTCATTCAAAGCTTAAATTCATTTATTAACTCCATGCTAGAGATTAGTGACTTTAAAAAATAACAATATCAAGGAGGTGGTATAAGCTCTTGCTTCTAGTTTTCTTCTTTCCCAGGTATGAATTTTGGAGGAAATAAAACTTTATATTTGGATATGTTTAGATACAATGGTTATTATCATGATTTCGATCATCATCGTCATTCATGAAAATATGCATTCTAAATGAATTATGAGCAAGGAAATTCACACATTATATTGTATATGTATCTAGATTAATTAATACAAGTTGTGTGAAATAATTTATAGGTAAATGATCAGTTTTTATTTCCTATAGAACATGTTATATGGCCAAGAAAATAATATTTCTTGTAATTTCAGTGCTTTAAAAGCTTTATGGAAGTTGTAAGCTGCATGACATACTGTTATTTGTATTCTTGGGAGACAATTTATATGGATTTTAAATAGAGAAGTTCTGATCATATCAAGATTTTGCTGCACAAGTCTAGCTTTTGTCCCTTTTTCTTCCTGTCATTTACATAGTATTTCTGTGACTAGTGACATGTTAAGATCATTTAACCCTCTCTTCCTTAATTGCTGAGATTGATTGTTTTCAATATGGTTTTTGAATGCCTATATCAGGCAAAATTATCCTCTAGACACTTTTTACCAGATATTATTGTAAGTTATATTTCTATAACTAACGTAATTCAAATAAAAGATTAAGATGCAGCAGTGGTTCAGTCAGAATACAAGTGCTGCCACATAGAAGCAGGATAACGAGTGTATAGTTTTCTGCAGCCTGGATGTGATTGGATGCCAGGAGAACACAGAGGTTTCTATAGCTTCTTCCTGAAGCCCACCATTCAGTTAGGTACCCACTGCTGGAGGAGGAAGAATATGGCTCTTGCTTCTCCTCCATATTCCAAATCTGGAGGAAAGCCATGGCTGGTTAGAAAGTCAGCTTCAGAACTCTAAAGACAAGGGACGCTTAGAACTGTGTTAAGTAGCTTCCAGCCCGGATGTATAAGGGGAAAGGAGATACAGGGCTGAAAAAGAATGCTGATTACTTAAATTAAGGAAAAAAAAAAAGCACAATAGGCCCACAGCCATTATCTTTAGTTCCTTTTCTTCAACAGGTCATATTTCCCAGAGTGGAATCTTACAAAGTCCTGCCTAATGGTATAGCCTGCGTACCATGGATGTGAGAGTCAATGTGGTAGAAGCAGGTAGATGTTTGCTCAATACAACTACTTTTTGTTGGGGGGGAGGGGTACACTGATTCTCAGGGGACAGGTGTTCCTACAATCGAAAATATTTCTGTTCATTCTCTCAAGAGGTTAAACATCCATAATTTTATTAGGGTTTGGAGAAAGAATATACCCTCTTTTTATAAGTTAGTTTTAATTTAAGATTCTTACACAAGGGAAAAAAAAAGTGGCAAGAAAACAGCTCCCAAATACAGACTTCAGGGAGAAAAATAGGGTGATTTCAGAAGTGATTTTTTAAAAATGAGTCAATTTTAAAAACAACCCACACCACCACCACCAACACTGAGTATTAGTGAGCATCACTGTATTCCAGTGCTGCCGGGAGGAGAAAGCATTCTATGAAAGAAGCCTAATAGGGTAGAAAAATTACTACTATGGAGCCTTAACAATTCCTTTAAAATATTAATTAATTAAGGGATAAAAGCATTGGAAATCTTTTTATCTATTGTTATCCTTTATGATATAAGAATTATTTATCAGTCTTAACAAGTGATCTCAGGATTGATAGGGTTTAAATAATAATTTTAAAATGAACACTTTTGTTACATTATTTAGCACATATCCTAAGCTAGTAAAATTCTATTTTACTTCTAAATTTAGAATCTGATTAGCAGTTCTCCAATTTTTCTATCTCTAGAATACAACAAATTCTCTCATAGAGAATATACATACCTATATGGAAACTCTGATTTTAAAAAAGCATTTAAAATTTGTTTAAATATAAAAATGCTTCCTCATCTTAACAATTATTAGGCAAATATTTGCAGTGATAATTTTTTTTTTTTTTTTTTCCGGTACGTGGGCCTCTCACTGGTACGCGGGCCTCTCACTGTTGCGGCCTCTCCCGTTGCGGAGCACAGGCTCCGGACGCGCAGGCTCAGCGGCGGTGGCTCACGGGCCCAGCCGCTCCGCGGCATGTGGGATCTTCCTGGACCGGGGCACGAACCTGTGACCCCTGCATCGGCAGGCAGACTCTCAACCACTGCACCACCAGGGAAGCCCCAGTGATAATTTTTTAAGTTGATTGAATGTCTAATGTACATGGGAATGATTTGAACTATTTTGAATTGATTTGAATTACTAAGTATGTTACAATGTAATTATTATGAAAATTGTATATTTTAATATTAAATTTAAATTCAAAAATTAAATTAATTGGAGAGTTATCTGCTTTTGATTTCAAAATGACAGCCACATGCATTGGAAAAAATGTATTTAATTTAAAAATCCATTGATAAGGTTATTTTTAGCATGACAATGGATTTTTTACAATATGTTCAAAATAACTAATAATTCTGCATTGAAAAGACAGTTCTACTTTATAGTAAATATGGTAATCATGATAGCAACACTAGCTATAACTTAATATTAGTTATAAAAATAAATAAAAGTACAACTAGCATTTCATACCATTATATAGTATTTGTTTTAACTGATATTGGCCTGATATTTAATTTTAATTAATTTTTGAAATCCATTCTCAAGCTTTGTGAATGACTGAACGTGGTTTGATGATCTCAGTGAAAATTCTAGCATTTGTCTTTAATAACAATAAGTACATTTTATTTGTACAAAACTTGGTTTAGCTGAACCCATTCAATCTGGCCTTATTTAATATACTTAATATAATTAAAATATATTTAAATATAAATCACCTTTTAATTCTGTACATTCCACTGGAAAAGGGATTGCATAGAACAATAGAAAACAGAAACTACTTGGTAAGATTATGTGAAAAAATAACATAATCAACAGTTACTATTTTTTTAAAGAAGTGAGAGTAAAAAGAACAAAAAACTACTTTCGCCATTTAAATAAATTTGCTTTTGTTGTTTTTCCTGTTGTTGCTGGCTGCTCTTGCATTTGCTACTGTTTTTAAGTTAAGATCTTGTACAAGCCTGAGGAGAAATCTACCAACCTAGAAACCAAGAGCTATCAAGTGTTCTGTGATGAAACAAAGAAATATTCTTAATTTGGTTTCTTAAATGTCAAATAATTTATTACTTGGTTTTCCAAGTATCTTAGGAAGAAGAGAAAATGGGGAAATCTCAAATTAATTATTATTTAATAAGAAGAGCTTGTACTCTATTCGTTATTCAACAGCTTTCACTCATGTAACTTATTACACATTGCAAATATTGCCTCATCAATCATCACTAAATGAAGGCAGAAAACATGACACGTTTTAAATAATTTCCAAGAGCTCCAATATTAATATCATATTCTATTTATATAAAGTAAGGTATAATCCTTGCTGAGTGATCATGCTGGCTTTCATGAAGGATTAAAGCATCAATCCATGTCCTGGAGGAAAAACTGACAAAACACTGTTCTAGTGGTTGAATATGATTAGAGCATTGGATTTTAAAATGTGGCTCTGCCTGTAAGATGAAATGCAGGAAGAGTAAACAAATTTCCTGCAACACAGCAGTTATAAATATAAGATACACTGAAACTTCAGTTATTATCCATATAACCAATGAAAATGATGGTCTGATCCTAAGTCAAACTTGGTAACTTGCATGAACTATATCAGTTCAAAAGGAACAGCTTGGAAGTTTTTACTATGCAGTTTGAGACTACCAAAGAATAATTTAGTACTTGAAAAAGCTGTAATTCTTTTAAAACTTCTATTTTAATTCTAAAATCATTATCACTAGAAAAGTAACAGCTGACCCTTGAACAACATAGGTTTCAATGGTGCAGGTCCACTTACATGCAGACTTTTTTCAAATAAATATACTGAAATGATTTTAGAGATTTATGGGAATTTGCAAAAACTCACAGGTGAAGCATGTAGACTAGAAATATTGAAAATATTAAGAAAAAGATATATCATGAATGTATAAAATATGTAGATACTAGCCTATTCTTAGGCATAAGGTGAGTGATATTTAATATAAAATTAACAATGTGTTAGTTTTCTTACTGTTTTATAACTTTCCTTTCAAAGTTACATTACCTTACAGTACACCTCTCTTTCTTATAATTGGAGAAACTGAGTATCAGCCTATTATCACGTGTTTTTTAAAGTAACAATGTTTCCAATACTGTATTATGTATATGGCTGTAATACTGTATGCCATAAAGATTTTATAATGAATTCTTTATCAGTATATAGGCTAGGCTACCATAAAGCAATCATATTCCTGTTTCTTCATTATCAAAGCATGAATCATTACACCCATAAATAAATATGAATTTTTTTCACATTATCTTTTTATTTTTGAAGTCTAGTGTTAGTAATAAGTATAATATATACAGTGTTTTGTATCATATAAGACAACATTGATGCAGGTCCTGACAGACGATTCATCTCGAAAACAGATGTAAACTTACGGTAATGATAAATACAGTACAGTATTGTTAATGTATTTTCTTTTCCTTATGATTTTCTTAATAACATTTTCTTTTCTCTAGCTTACTTTAATGTATAAATAGAGTATATAATACATATAAGATACAAAATTGTTAACTGACTGTTTATATTATTGGTAAGGCTTCTGGTCAAAAGTAGGCTATTTGTTACTAAGTTTTCAGGGAGTCAAAGTTATAAATGGATTTTTGACTGTGCAGGGGTTGGCACCCCTAACCCTCGTGTTGTTCAAGGTTAAACTCTATAGGCCTTAGATGTTAGTTAACATACTCATTATTTTAGAGTCAAATTTTCGAATTTCCTATACTTATTGATTGAACAACTTATTCAATAAATCAATCAAGTCCTGTGTATTATCAAAAAGACAAGAAATACAAAGTGTTGTCAAGGATGTGGAGAAAAGGGAAACCTTGTACACTGTTGGTGGAAATGTAAATGGGTGCAACCTCTATGGAAAACAGTTCGAAGACTCCTCAAAAAGTTAGAAATAGAACTACCATTTGGATACAGCAATTCTACTTCTGGGTATTTATCTGAAGAATATGAAAACACTAATTTGAAAATATATATGCACCCTCATGTTCATTGTAGCATTATTTACAATTGACTAATACATAATAACTTGTGTCCACTGATGAACAGATGGATTAAAAAACGTGATACACACATGCACACACACACAATGGTATATTATTCGGACATAATAAAAGAATGAAATTTTTCCATTTGAGACAACATGGACAGATTTTGAGGGCATTATGCTAAGTGAAATAAGTCAGAGAAAGACAAATACCTAATAATCTCATTTATATGTGACATTAAAAACAAAAACAAGGGCATAGATAGAACAGATTGGTGGTTGGCAGAAGTGGGGGGGTGGAAGGTGAGCAAAATGGGTGAAGGGTGTCAAAAGGTATTGATACAAATTTCCAGTTATAAAATAATTCATGAAGATGTAATGTATAGCGTGGTGACTACAGTTAATAATACCATATTGCATATTTAAAAGTTGCTAAGAGAGAGATCTTAAAAGCTCTTATCACAATAAAAAATATTATAACTTTTAGTGATGGATATAAACTAGATTAATTATGGTGATTATTTCACAATATATACAAATATTGAATCGTTAAATTATATACCTGAAACTAATATAATGTTATATGTCAATTATACTTCAAAAAAATCTTTTTAATTATCAAGGAAAAAAAGGCCTGTGAAGTTACTGACAGTTTTTTCATAGTAACTAATTTAGAAACTGATATACAGGTAACATTTTAAAAATGGTATTAATACAAAATTAAATTAGACTGTGGATAAAACGAAGGATCGTATATACCAGTCAGATCCCTAAAATATACACTGATATCCAGTGGTCATGATAGACATAAATATCTATTATCCAAAATACTGTATCCACTGCTGTTCACAATTCAGCTGTGAACCATCATTCATTTAGTATTGCTCAATAAACAATATTTGGAAAAGCATCAAGTGATAAAGTTGATCTATGGTTTAAAAAAAGGATCTTTTTTGTCTAAATAATTTCTAAATTAAGTTCTTAATCAATGACTAATAATGTTATCAGATGCACTTACTGAGTACTTTTTTAAAATTTAATTTAACTTTTATTTTATATTGGAATATAGTTTATTTTCAATGTTGTGTTAGTTTCAGGTGTACAGAAAAGTGATTCCATTATACATATACATATACCCATTATTTTTAAGATTCTTTTCCCAAATAAGTTATTACAGAATATTGAGTAGTTTCCTGTGCTATACAGTAGATCCTTGTTGCTTATCTATTTTATATACAGTCACGTGTATAAAATATGATGCTTAAGTTCTCACTTTCAAAGAATGTACACAACACTGATTTAATACTTCTAAAAATTATACTTATAAATTAATACTTATAAAAAGTGTTGGATTCAGAAGACAGATATTGATTATTTTCAGCTGATTAAATATTGATTATTTTCAGCTGATTAAACTGATGTCTGGACAGTTTGACTTTTTCTTTAATGTCATAAAACATTCATTTCTATTGCTCCACTTTTTGTAGTTTAATATATAGGAAAAATATAAGTTGAAGGTGAAATCTAAATACTTACCCAACTGTTCTTTGCAATAAAACAATTTGATGCCCAAATGGACAGTTTCTGTCTCCCAGGCTACCATTTTGTGCACTAATCAAGAAAGAAATGGAAAGAACTCAAATATTGATATAAAGAACTCAAATATAAATACCAATATTGAGTCGGTATTTGCCAGCTCAATAGTTTTTTGTGTAAGTCTTTATAGTTGTAACAGATAAAAAACAGAATTCTGGGGAAATTTACTGTTTTGATTAACATAAATGGATTCAACCGAGAAAATTACACTTTATGTTGTAAGTGACCATATGTGAGTATGCCATTCTTCTTCTAGGCTCTTTAGGTATATTTTAGTTCACTCAACAAATATTTATTGACCAACAATTAGAAACCAGCTCTGTGACAAATGTAGAAGACTATTTATTAATTTAGTTGAACACATACTTATTGTGCATCTGCTGTGTATATTGGTGTCCTACAAGGTAAATATAATATAGTTGTTAAGCGGACAAACAAGAAACCTAACCTCAAGGAGGTAAAACTGAATTATAGTCTCTGAAACAATGTTAGAGAATGTCTAATGCCATCTACTCACAATACATATCTTTAAATACCCTAAATATTTTAATATTTAAGAAATAAATAGTCTCAGAGCAAAGATTAAACTCCTGATCACTTATTTTGGAACACAGAATATATTTGCATACTGACCAGATATTTTGCCATTATATTTTAAACAGCAGTTATCACACTGGGTCAGAAAAACCTGGATGAATGCAGGTATTGACAGTTTATAATTCAAGAAATAGCACATAATTATTAAAAAATTAAATCACGTAACAATGGCTGCTTACATCTAATTGAAATCATTTTGACATTAGAAGTAGTAGTTTGAAAATGAAGTCTATGTACATATTCGTAGACATCTAGAAGCTCTTCATTTCAGAAAACCTTGCCATGTATAATCAATTCAGAGTTCTACTAAAGTTAAAAAAGGGTATATTTTCCTATAAAAATTGCACCCTGAAATGTTCAAGTCCTCCTCTTCCTTGGCTTTATATTATATTCTCTTTGTCATTGAACAAAGATCAGCTGGCCTGATGAGAGACAAGGTGAAATGAGAGTCATATTGCTAGGAGATGTTTGATCAATAGTGATTTAATTTTTACCTTGTTTTTCTGAATTGACTTAGAAAAGAGCTAAAGAAAAGAAATGTCATTGCTATGAGACTTTGCATTCAAAATAGCTATGGACTTTATGTTTTAACAGCAAATTATGAGCTAATTTTACATTTCCATATAGTTCACATGTTTAATAAAGAACAAACAGAATAAAATAATATGAATACATCATGAAGATGTTTTTATTATTTAAAACTTTCTAGAATAGCACTGTCCTATAGAACTTTTGTGATGATAAAAATGTTCAACATCTATGCTCTTCAATATGTACTACACTATGCTAGTAGAAGTACTACACTACTTGTACTTCTACTACTGGCTACCATATTGGACAGTACACTTCTAGAACTGAATTTCAATTGCATGGCATGTTAATTAAATTCTTAAGGAGATGGTTTAGAAGCTTTTTAACATTGTCCAAGATTTTAACATATTATGATATTATGATGCTGCATTTTTACAGCACACTACACTATTACTGTTTTTGAAATTTTTGAATAGTAAATGTACAATTTTAAAGGGTAAAACGACATTTTCTTCACACTTATGGTAATGGATATTGATTTCTCCATCATTCTTATAGCTATAGCCAGTCATCATGCTTTGTTTAGTAGTGAAAATAGTTGGGAATTCAAATACGGTTTTATACAACCATTAAAAAAAAAACAGTGGTTATTAAAACACATACCTTTGTATTAAACCTTTTATAAATGTAAATGTAAAATGTAACTAATTAGCTTTCCATTTCTAATGTGGGAATAAAATCATTTATTATTGTCAAATTGTGCTTTCCCATAATGCATCGTTTTATATTAACTATGTTATTCCCTCTATATTTTATGCTTACTTAAGCCTAGTGAGAACTACATCTGACCTATTGTTAGTAATCATTCATCTAGAAAATGCAGGCATTTCTTCCATAGTATACTAGCTCAAAAAAAATTCCGATAAAGAATTTTGGAGGAATTCATTCCCACATTCATAAATTAGCACCTTGCATGTGCTACTGACTTTCTATCATAAACATTTATTTTGAGCAGAATGAATTACTGAAACCAGCTGCTTAGAGTGATCAGTTTCACCCATCTCTCCACTTTTCTTGCTTCTATTGGCACAACTTTAAAATTTCATAATTTCCATTTCACAGTAGAATAACAACATTGCTCTTTCTCTTAATGCCCTTCTGTGGAAGGCAGATATATATTAGACAACACTGAGATTGGTTCATCTGTTCTTACCTCTTTTATATCCATTGCCTGCTCACCCTTGATAACATAAATATAATTATCATTTACCTTAGTCAGTAATAGAAACAGATTAGCTTTTTATACCAACAATCTTTTCCACTTGGCAATGGCTTTTGCAAAGCCATAATTGACTATTCCTTTTTATGACCATATTTAATGTGTTTTGGTTCAAGTTTTCCATATTATCTTTCTCATGACTTTGCTACACGATATATTCTCAGTCAGAACTAGAATTATACTTAATTTTCAGTACATGCTACCAAAACCCAGCACATATACATTCTAGGAGTATTTAGGAAAATACCACTGCAGGTAAAGACAGTTTTTCCACTGAGGTAATAATAGTAGAAATGGGTGTACTGAAATGGCAGGCAGTATCATTATGGGGAGACTGGTTTAAAATAGGGATTTACTTAGTCTCAAATATGGTAAATCAAGGAACTGAACATCAATTCATCGCTAACTGTCCAACCATTTCTGGCCTGGCTTTCAGTGTGAGGAGTCCATCAATTTATAGACAGCTGTGATGATACTTAGGTAATATTCAGAATTGCCTTCTTTTTTTTTTTTTTTTTTCTCGCCCTAACACACCTCACCCTTCCCCCTCCCCATATCCTCAAGTCTGTTCTCCAGTAGGTCTCTGTCTTTATTCCTGTTTTACCCCTAGGTTCTTCATAACATTTTTTTTTTCTTAAATTCCATATATATGTGTTAGCATACGGTATTTGTCCTTCTCTTTCTGACTTACTTCACTCTGTATGACAGACTCTAGATCTATCCACCTCATTACAAATAGCTCAATTTCGTTTCTTTTTATGGCTGAGTAATATTCCATTGTATATATGTGCCACATCTTCTTTATCCATTCATCCGACGACGGGCACTTAGGTTGTTTCCATCTCCGGGCTATTGTAAATAGAGCTGCAATGAACATTTTGGTACATGACTCTTTCTGAATTCTGGTTTCCTCAGGGTATATACCTAGTAGTGGGATTGCTGGGTCATATGGTAGTTCTATTTGTAGTTTTTTAAGGAACCTCCATACTGTTCTCCATAGTGGCTGAACCAATTCACATTCCCACCAGCAGTGCAAGAGTGTTCCCTTTTCTCCACACCCTCTCCAGCATTTATTGTTTCTAGATTTTTTGATGATGGCCATTCTGACTGGTGTGAGATGATATCTCATTGTAGTTTTGATTTGCATTTCTCTAATGATTAATGATGTTGAGCATTCTTTCATGTGTTTGTTGGCAGTCTGTATATCTTCTTTGGAGAAATGTCTATTTAGGTCTTCTGCCCATTTTTGGATTGGGTTGTTTATTTTTTTGTTATTGAGCTGCATGAGCTGCCTGTAAATTTTAGAGATTAATCCTTTGTCAGTTGATTCATTTGCAAATATTTTCTCCCATTCTGAGGGCTGTCTTTTGGTCTTGTTTATGGTTTCCTTTGCTGTGCAAAAGCTTTGAAGTTTCATTAGGTCCCATTTGTTTATTTTTGTTTTTATCTCCATTACTCTAGGAGATGGGTCAAGAAGGATCTTGCTGTGATTTATGTCATAGAGTGTTCTGCCTATGTTTTCCTCTAAGAGTTTGATAGTTTCTGGCCTTACATTTAGGTCTTTAATCCATTTTGAGCTTATTTTTGTGTATGGTGTTAGGGAGTGATCTAATCTCATACTTTTACATGTACCTGTCCAGTTTTCCCAGCACCACTTATTGAAGGGGCTGTCCTTTCTCCACTGTATATTCCTGCCACCTTTATCAAAGATAAGGTGACCATATGTGCATGGGTTTATCTCTGGGCTTTCTATCCTATTCCATTGATCTATCTTTCTGTTTTTGTGCCAGTACCATACTGTCTTGATTACTGTAGCTTTGTAGTATAGTCTGAAGTCAGGCAGCCTGATTCCTCCAGCTCCATTTTTTGTTCTCAAGATTGCTTTGGCTATTCGGGGTCTTTTGTGTTTCCATACAAATTGTGAAATTTTTTGTTCTAGTTCTGTGAAAAATGCCAGTGGTAGTTTGATAGGGATTGCATTGAATCTATAGATTGCTTTGGGGAGTAGAGTCATTTTCACAATGTTGATTCTTCCAATCCAAGAACATGGTATATCTCTCCATCTGTTTGTATCATCTTTAATTTCTTTCATCAGTGTCTTATAATTTTCTGCATACAGGTCTTTTGTCTCCTTAGGTAGGTTTATTCCTAGATATTTTATTCTTTTTGTTGCAATGGTAAATGGGAGTGTTTTCTTGATTTCACTTTCAGATTTTTCATCGTTAGTATATAGGAATGCCAGAGATTTCTGTGCATTAATTTTGTATCCTGCTACTTTACCAAATTCATTGATTAGCTCTAGTAGTTTTCTGGTAGCATCTTTAGGATTCTCTATGTATAGTATCATGTCATCTGCAAACAGTGACAGCTTTACTTCTTCTTTTCCGATTTGGATTCCTTTTATTTCCTTTTCTTCTCTGATTGCTGTGGCTAAAACTTCCAAAACTATGTTGAATAAGAGTGGTGAGAGTGGGCAACCTTGTCTTGTTCCTGACCTTAGTGGAAATGCTTTCAGTTTTTCGCCATTGAGGATGATGTTGGCTGTGGGCTTGTCATATACGGCCTTTATTATATTGAGGAAAGTTCCCTCTACACCTACTTTCTGCAGGGTTTTTATCATAAATGGGTGTTGAATTTTGTCAAAAGCTTTCTCTGCATCTATTGAGATGATCATATGGTTTTTCTCCTTCAATTTGTTAATATGGTTAATCACATTGATAGATTTGCGTATATTGAAGAATCCTTGCATTCCTGGAATAAACCCCACTTGATCAGAATTGCCTTCTATTTGAAATGGTGAAGCTAGACAATAAATACTTTTTTGGTTGCAGGCTATATTTAATGATGCTATATTCAAGCTAAGATATTCTACTCATTATTAGTGTTTTGGCATATGGCTAATCAAGACAGATAAAATATTTTATTTAAAATAACCAGAAATTTGGAAAGGAATAACAACAGTATCAGAATCAAAATAGTATCTTGAAAAAAAAATAATAATGTGATAATCAGATAACAGCAGTAGTTTAAATCAATAGATGTAAGATTTGATCATTTGAGAAAAGAAAAAAAAATCCAAGTATGATGAAATAAGCAAAAACATCATATAGAGAAAAATAATATAAAAGCATATATGGAATTTTTAAAAATCTGTGAAGTCATTTTTGTACTCTCATTTTCATACCCATAATCCAACTCATCAGTGAATCCTATTGGCTCTATCCTCAAGATATGTTCTGTATTCAACCACTTGTCATTAACTCATAACTACCATCCTATTCCAAGCTCTTTCTTTGACTCTTAAAATAGCTCCCAAATGGACTCCCTCAATTTCCCCACTTAATTCCTAATTTCCATTCATGCAAGAGTCAAAATTATCTTTTTAAAATAGAAGTCATACATAACTGATTTTCCAAAATTCTCCAGTTTTTTTTCCATTTTACTCAGAAGAAAATTGAAAATTCTTCTCATGGCTTACACATGTCTAAATAATCTTGGTTTTGGCAACTACTCTGACCTTATTTGTTACCACTCACTCTACTGTTCACTCTACCCCAGACCCATTGTCCTTCTATAACCAGTTTTCCATGGGAATCCAGATGGCTTATTATATCCCTTCTTGGGGTGCTCTGCTCCAGTGTCTTCTTTTTAGAAAAGACATTCTAGATAATCTTTTAAACCACATCTTTTCCTATGACACTTTTTTCTTGCAATTATTAATACTTTAAAAAAATTTTAGTATCACTTTTCACCATTTCACTTATGTGTTTATTTTCTTCCTCTCCAATAAGACAGTACCTCCACGAAATCAGTGGTCTTTTTTAATTAATAGTTTAAACCAATCTTTTTGCAGGGCCTAGAAGAGTGACAAAAACATAATTCCCATAGACTCACTATGTGTTGAATCAATAACATGAGGATCCTATTTATTTCAATAGATATTTACAAGGAATTTAAATCAGAATATAAAGATGACTTCAAGAAGCTCAGATAAGCTTCTAAGACTGATTCCCTCTAACATCAGGACACAAAGGAATAGACTAAAAATTTAGTGCATCCTCATATTTGTACGTCTAACAGCAAACTATGCACTCCAGCAGCTTCTATTTACATACATTGAGGAAATCCAGATTCAAGGGTGTCACATGGTCAGAGAAAAGTGAAAGACTGGTTGAGGTGTACTTTTTCCAAGAATATTAAGGGATGTCAGGAAAACTTGTGGATATGTTAAGTAAAACAGTGATAATCTTAAAAAGTACTTTCAGTTCAATGATTCATTCATTCATTCAGTCAGTCACTAATCGGAATATTGTTTATCAAGTTCCACTAATGTGTGAGACACTGAGCAGGGGATTAGGAAATTATGATAAAGCACAGCAGACAGGACCCTTGGCCTTTATTTTGCTTATGGTATAGTCATGGTGAAAATTATGACTCACATAATCAATTAAAGAAAGTTAACATTTAAATAGCAAAAAGTGTTACAAATAATGAGTTATTAATAGAGATATTTAATGTAGTCAGAAAAATCAGAAAATTGTTTCTTTGGAAAAAGTAAAATTTGAATTGAGATATGAAAAATGTATGGGTATTAATTAGGGAAAATGGAAGAAAGGAAATGTCAAAGGCCCTGGTGGGTGGAGATATCTTGCTAGTGAGAAATTAAGGAGACCCTTAGGGCAGGAGTGTGTGAGTAATGCTATGCTTTTTAGGGAGAGAAGCAGGAAGGATACCAGACAATATAGAACTTTTCTGGCCAAATTTAGGGATATCTTAAGCGAGATAGGAATACATTGAAAGGATTTATGCCGAGGGTCAGCTTGAACCCTGGCCACAATATGAAGAACATGTTGGACAAAAACTATTTTAGATGTCATTTGGCTAGTTAGATGTTATAGAAGTATTCAGGCAAGAGACAGAATGACAATTTAGACTAAAATGGGCAGGTAGAGAAGGTTAAAAATCAGAGATACTTAGCAGGTAAAATTCACAGGACATCATGATCAGAGTGAAATAGACAAATGAAGGTATGATGTTAGGGATGATGATGTTCTATAATATTTCTGGCATGTGGAAGCTATATGGAAAGGCATGCTATTCAGGGACAGAGAGCAGACTGATCTATATGAAGAAGTCCATTAATTTCCAGTTGGGCATGTTGAATTTGCTTGAGACAACTTTAAAAATCTCAAGAAAATATGCTCAACAGGTGGTTAGATATAAGGTTTTGATGGGCAGAGAGGTAACTCAGAAATACATTTGTGATTCATTTGTATAATTGGAAAATATAGTCCTGTATGTGTACATAAGATTCTCTAGGGAAAGTTTATAATTTTTGGAGAGTAGATAGCTTGTAATGAGCCTTGAGGATTTCCAAATTTTAATATCCAGATTAGACAGCAAAAGGGTCAGAAAAGGAAAACCAAGAGAAAACTGGGTCATAGAAACTCTGGCAGAGAGTGTTACCAAAAGGACAGAGTATTTAACAAGTCTAAAATCTACTGAGAAGTTAAGTATCATAGAAGCTAAAAATCTCTGTAATAGTATTGACATGAGGTGAAAACTACAGTAGCTTCAGATAAGTGATATAGGAGTTAGTAGGGAGTAAGGAAAGGAGATGGTTATTAAATAAAATAGTTTGATAATGTGGATATTTATTTTTATAGCAGATATTTTGGTTCTGCTTTATTTATTTATTTATTTGGCTGCATCAGGTCTTAGTTGTGGCACACGGGATCTTTCATTGCAGCACACGGGCTTCTCTCTAGCTGTGGCACGTGGGCTCTATAGCATGCGGGCTCAGTAGTTGCGGTGCACAGGCTTAGTTGCCCTGTGGCATGTGGGATCTTAGTTCCCCGACCAGGGAGTTAACCCACGTCCCCTGCATTGGAAGATGGATTCTTAACCACTGGGTCACCAGGGAAGTCCCAAATGTGGATATTTAGAAGAAGAAAAATATATACTGTATTTGGATGGGTCTATATAATTTTAATTGAAATTTCTGTATCTTTACAAATAAGTGGGAAGATGCAGTTGCCAAAGAGATGTTGAATGTACTTGAGATGTGTGGAAATGGGGTCCAGACATATATATTAGCTAGCAAAAAGTACAGCTTTTATATTTAAAGAAGAAAGATAACCAAGAAGTAGTATTCTATATTTTTCACTGATAAATTGGTATGAGATACTAGAAAAAATAATTACATATCTATATACATATCTATATCATATATATATATATATATATATATATATACCATCTGTATATTTTTCTATCTATATGTCAATCTTTATAGATAGATAGGTAGATAAATAAGATAGATAAGTAGGTAGATAGGTACATTTTTTTAATTACCAGGGACTGTGATAAAGCAAACGTTTATTACAATAGATTCAGAGTAAGTGGTGCCCTTGTTTAGTTATGATATATAGGAGGAGAATACTTAGAGAGATTGGGATGAGGCATTTTATTGTATATGGAGAGGTAATTTCAAAAGTCACAGTAAAATAGTATGGGATGTTGAGAGAGAAAAATACTAAGTCAAGAAGAAGGAATTATATAAACATTGGGGGCTTGTGGTATCAAAGAACCCTGGCTTAACTCTGTGACATAATGCATTATCAATAAAGTCTCAAGAGCCATTTTAAAATGTGTGGATTCTCATTTTATTTACCTGTGTAATGACACTTGGGAAATAACTGATCCAAAAGCTTCACATTCCATGCATAATACTAAAGAAATCCCTGACCTGATGTAAACAATCTTTTGGCAAAGAAGAGTTACATAATAAATCTGATTCTTGAAAAATTATCAGAGTCATAAGCAGTGAAAACAGAAGAAAGTTACTTATTTAATTGGACTTACTCCAAGTTAATTTTTAGGAATCAGAACTCAAACCTTAGCCAACATTCAACTCTCTTATGGTGGTTATGGCGCCATTAATTCTCTGGGTAAAGACCTGCCCTGGGCAGACTGCTACACATTCCAAAAAATAATTAGGAGAGGGCTTCCCTGGTGGCGCAGTGGTTGAGAGTCCGCCTGCCGATGCAGGGGACACGGGTTCGTGTCCCGGTCCGGGAAGATCCCACATGCCGCAGAGCGGCTAGGCCTGTGAGCCATGGCCGCTGAGCCTGCGCGTCCAGAGCCTGTGCTCCGCAGCGGGAGAGGCCACAACAGTGAGAGGCCCACGTACCGCAAAAAAATTAAATAAAATAAATAAATAAATAAAATAATTAGGAGAGAAAACAAACAGCAGAATACCTATAACATATGCAAAATACGGCAATATTGGCAAGAACTTGAATCATAGTAGGAACACATTTCTGAACATGATTTATTACAGAATTCACAGGATACTTTTAGAAAACAACTGCTCCGTAGACTCCAAATTACAAGAAAACCTCAACTTTATGACATAATATGAAAGATAACATAGGGAGTTAAGAAGAAAAATAGACCAAGAGAAAGGAATTTGGAGGAAATTTGGGATGAATGTTGTAATAAAAAAATTGCAATATTAGTTCAACTCATTATGATCCCAGTAGATAGGCCTATTCTCTCTTTACTATAAATCTATTGAAAACATAGAGAAATGAGAAATTTTCCAGTAATTTTACAAAGTTTTATTCACACTAACGAACATTTTAATAAATTATATACTTGTCATTATTTCTTAGAATTTACATCTTTTGTGGTGTTAAACATAGTATTTTCCAGTCTATTGTGAGTATAAAAATTAAACAATATTTAGCAATATCAAATAAAAATATTTTATAAAGAGTCATAAATCAGGTTTTAAGTACCAATATTTATATATTAATTATTATTCTAAACTGTCTTTGGACTACAAAACATAAAGATTAATTGGTACATTTTTATTTTATTTTTAATATTTTTTCTTTAAAATTCCACTCTAAAAAAATTACATTAAAATAAAGGGTCTAGGAATATTTTGATTTGAATGGAAATTTTTTTCCTCAAAATATTTGTAATATGTTGTATAGAATATATGACTACATATTCTAATGTGCTCCATGAGTAATTCATGAGTTCAGACCTGCAAGATAATATTCCTCTTTGAATTTCAAATATTAAAATTTAATATGTCAAAATATGCTATGAAATTTATTTTAGTTACTAACATCTTTAAAAAGTTTATTCTCTTTTATATTCCCTGATGTTTAAATTGTATTCTAATTTTAAAGTTTCTATCAATGCATTTAATTATTATCCTTGTAAGTAAAATTAAACATGGTCAAATCTATAAAATGACTAAAAGTAGACAATATTTATTTTGTCCCAGTTAAATACTAAAATAAATTACTTGATTTCATCATTTTGTTAATTGCATTCCACCTGAAACCTACAACAAAACAAAACTGTACCATGTTCTTATTTAATCAGTACTTTAATCAGTTCCAGATATTTGTTTTATATCTAGAAACTGTTTCATTAATAAAAGGAAATGAGAACAAATTAATATGCTGAATATTTCCTCAAGATGGGAATTCATCAGGTTGTGGGCTAACTGGACATAAGAATCAATTTTAATTTCTACAGCCTAACAACTGTTTAACTTTTATCCTGTGTATGTGTTGGGTATCTTGTTTTCTGATTCAACTTTGCATTTTATATTAACTAAAGTGTATGTCAATTTAAAGTATATTATAAATGAAGAAAAGGCCAGGGTATAATATCATATAAATTTACATTAAATTTACTGATCTTACTTTAAACATCTTGCACATATTAAAACCTTATTTATCTTGTTCATGATTTATCTGTAATTTAAAAACTGTATTTTATTCTAAGATATTTTGAATATTTTTCTCTAATGCTATATAGCCTTAACTATAAAATGGTTGTAAGGTCATATAAATATTTCTATAAGAAATCCATTCCCCCTAATATGTTTAAATGAATTCTCTTTATTACTGCTGTTAGTCATTGACATGATTAAAGGAAGAGATCTGGGAATAAATGTGAGAAAATGCAGGTATACTATAATAAATATTAGCATGAGATTCATAAATTATTATAAAATAAATAACAACTTCTGCTTATTGATGGAAAAGAATCAGAATAGTGTTTTATTTGGATCTATTTCTATGTCAGGAACATGTCTAATACAGGTTATATTTATTAGCTAAATAAAGATAAAATGAGTATTTACAAATGCATGAAACTAGTATAATTAACAGTTTTGAATTCCTCTACTTCTAAAGGTTGGATCAGTGTTCTGTTGAACATTTAAAATGCATGCATTGATTTGCAATAAATTATTTAGTTTTTTAGTTGCTAAATACATTTTCAAAAATGTTTTCTAATATTAATATACTTATTAGTTATAATAAAATAAAATTTTAGGTTAATACTTCCTAAGGAATATAAAAAGCCTGGCATTTATATTTTTAAAAATTGATATATATATTCATTTTATCATATGATTATAGTTAAAATATCAGATATAGATCTAAATAAATTAAAAATTTAAAAACTATTGTTCAGTTAAGGAGAAGATGGCTAGAGCATAAAATTTGTATGGATTGTTTTTAGTATGATTTATTTAGAGTTAGATAAAACAGTGTAATCTTTTCTCAAAGTCGTGATGATTAACTTTTAAAATTAACTGTCCTCAAAAATATGCTTTAAAATAGTAATAGAATTCATTACTAAAGGTTTTGTGTTTGCCATTACCAAGCGTGATAGGTAATTGCCTTTTACTGAGTCAGCCAACTCAATAAAGACTCCATATTCATTTTTATTGAGACAGTGCATATGCACACACACACACATACACACACATTTAGACTGAACAACTGAATATTCAATAAAATATAAATGAAATATATGAACTGAATATTCAATAAAAAAATAAACGTCAACAGGTCTTTGTAATTTAGATGTAGTACAGTTTATAAAATAAGAATATCTATAAAACTTCCAAGAAAAATTCACTTATCTACTTAAAGTTACATTTGTGTGTGAGTGTATAAACTCTCAAAATTTACTTAGCATTTATAGCAAAAACATTCTTGATTTAAACATCAGACTGGGAAATTAAATTTTCTATATTATTCAATCTTCAAGTTGTTCATTAATGCAACAAATGTCTATCAATGTGCCCATGTACTTCTTTGTTAATGTCCATGTTAAAGCAATGGTTAAAGCAAATGAGTAGGGACTTCCCTGGTGGCACAGTGGTTAAGAATCCACCTGCCAATGCATGGAACATGGATTCGAGCCCTGGTCCAGGAAGATCCCACATGTCATAGAGCAACTAAGCCCGTGCACCACAGCTACTGAGTCTGTACTCTAGAGCCTGACAGCCACAACTACTGAGCCCACGTGCCACAACTACTGAACCCCGCATAACTAGAGGCCCTGCTCCTCAACAAGAGAAGCCACCACAATGAGAAGCCTGCGCACCACAACGAAGAGTAGCCCCAGCTCGATGCAACTAGAGAAAGCCTGTGCACAGCAACAATGATTCAACGGAGCCAAAAAAAAAAAAACAAATGAGTAAAGATGCCAAAAAAGACATTATCTCACAGTAAGAGAATGAAACCTTTAGCTCTTTCTCACTATTGTGATTCTGAGTTATGGATCATGCTGAAAGAACAAACTTTAAAATTTATACAAGTACTCTACTTAGGTAATTTGTATGTATGTGACTGGTAGTTAGCAATGGACGCCTGAATCGTTCTGATGCTGTGTACTAAGATCACCCCTGGGATGAAAGGAGACACATCGGTATGTCAGAGTCTACTTTGCTGTTGTGACTACACCAAACTTAAAAGTGGGTAGAATACCATGTATACAGAAATATGTGTAATCAGAATCCAAGGTGAATATTGACATGATACAATGGGCTAATATCACTTATGATTCACATCTAGAAAGATGTATATTGGAAGCCTTGTGTCATATTCATGAACTGTATTTAGGAGTTCAATATGTTGAACTTAAAATAAGCAGAGGACAGACACTTTTGGATGTGTTTACAATTTTCTTGAATTGCACCCAAACCAAAGGTATTGGTGGCAACAGCATTTGATATAAGCTGAATAGATGCCATTTTAACCACTTCAGAGTGCAAAATGGCACTTTGGACCCACGGAATTGTTGGTTTTCCTGAAGCCTCACTTCAGATAAGAAAAAAAAAAAAATAACCTACTCTGGGACACTGAAGTGAGTGTTTATTCTTCTAGAATACTGACCACACTCAGAAATTGGCATAGAAGATGATAAAGTATGTGTAAATGGAGGATGTAAATATATTACAAAAGTGATAGAGCATCCTGCTTGCCAATAATTCTACAGGAGGTCATGGGGACTCAGGAAGAACTCATTGGTATGCTGCTTGCCATGGAAATTGATTTATTTAAATGGTCAATGACTAGTTGTGCTGGAAGCTTACATCTAAGGAAACCTTATGGCCAGGCTAAACTATAAGTGTGATCTTACTGTAACTGACTCAAAGTGTCACACGTTAAAATTAACATGTACAGAATAGCTCAATTAGTCAGGATGAGAGAAATTAGGTATCATCATTGTGCTATGCTCCTGGGAGAGAATTGGCCTATGATCCAACATGATACTAGGAAGCCTGTATTGGTAAAAATTTGTTCTTTGATTGGCCTTTCACTAGGTTGAATTCAGTGTTTTGTTGTTGTTGTTTGTTTGTTTTGTTTGTTTGTTGTTGTTTGTTGTGTGTGTCTTGGCCCATAGCATCCTACCTAGCAATGGAAAATACACGGTACATACGGAAATGATATTTTTGTTGGGGAGGTTGAGGAAATGATCTGGTAATCTTTGGATTTAAATATGTCTATATTTTTGTACATCAAATAATTGTATAGACATGGTTTCAGTTAGAATTACAAAAAGAAACATCCAGGAATTGCTTGCCAAAAAGTATTGTCAATGGTTAGACACATATTTGATGAAATAGATGAATAATTGGAGAGTAATCATTTCCCCAGCTTCAGGGATATATAAGGATTTGACTCTTTACTCTTTGTATAACTAAATCAAGAAGTTTATAATTATCTAAGATAAATGTCTGCTGAGTTGGCTAAATACTGAGTACAGTTATTCAAGCATACTGTACCTGCTTATAAAAAATTATATTTTGTGTGTGTGTGCTGGGCTTCCCTGGTGGCGCAGTGGTTGAGAGTCCGCCTGCCGATGCAGGGGACATGGGTTCATGTCCCGGTCCGGGAGGATCCCACATGCCGCAGAGCGGCTGGGCCCGTGAGCCATGGCCGCTGAGCCTGCAAGTCCGCAGCCTCTGCTCCGCAGCGGGAGAGGCCACAACGGTGAGAGGCCCGTGTACCACAAAAAAAAAAAAAAAAATTATATTGTGTAAACTATGACTAAGATAATTGATATCAATTGATATAATCAATATATATAATCTATAATCAACAATATGCATCAGAAAATGGGAGTTAGTTACATAGTCTTGAGAATGTTATGTGACTAGAAAGGTATAAAAGCTGACCAGATCCTAAACTGAAGACTTAATTTGAGTTGAATTGGCCCATACCCACCCTCATCTTTGTGATCATGTATGCCCCCCTGTGGAATGATTAGGAAAACTAGAAGCCATGACTGATATTAACATACCTAAGCTAGGCTGCTATTGGGCACCCTGTGTCACCTTTTATGAATTCTTTCTTAAAAGCAGGTAAATTTGGTCCAGAGTAAAGTTTACTGGGCATAAGATTTATACTGTCAATTTAGGAACCCCTTTGTTAGTAAATGTACCCTTTGTCTTATAACCATTTATGAATGAAGAAAATAAATTTTAGAAATAATATATATATTATCCAAGTTTGCACATTCCTTAAATGTCAAAAATTTGGTTTTCTACCTAAGAATTTTGGTTTCAATATAAGTGTTACCAACTTGAGGATCTGAGAAGTTACATGGAGTTTGACATCTAATTATTATAAGGAAAAACAACAAAGCTAAACAAAAATATGTTATAAATAGAGATGTCCGATAGAGGAATGGTTTTTCCTCTCACAAATTCACATGTGTTTCCAGTGAAAATTGGTTGACTATATTTCAGAGGTATTGTGTAATGCATTCCTTCACTAAACAGAAGATGGGACAAGGCTTTTAAAAAAGAAATAAAAGATTCATATGGAGTTGAGAGCAACTGTTCTCTTACCCATAGAGAAAAACTATGCAGTACCTGAAATCCTAATATAGTTAGGATTAGGTTAAGAATTAAAATATATTTATGCATGCTGGTATAATAATAGCATGTTTCTTTTCATCTCAGTTGTGTAGGGACTTACTGTTGAAGAAAATCCTGAAATTACCTAAGGGATAATGGTAACACACCTCTCTGTCAAATGCCAATTAAGTCCTATTGAGCTTACCATCACTTCTCTATTAAAAAAGCAGAGAGGCAACTAGATATAAAATGAATAAAAGAGAATATGATATTTATTTTTTACCAAATATGTGCCAGGAATTGTAAGCTATTGTTAAAATTTGGTGAAGTCTACCCCATCTCCAATTACCTCACCTATAATGAAAGAAGATTGAACCTTGGAGAATGATTATGGGCTATCATAATCAGAAGGTGACTACAGTTTAAGCTGCTATTCCAAATGTGGCATATACTCTGAAACAAATCAACAAAACCTGGTGCTAGATATGTGGCTGTTGATTTAGCAAATGCTTTTAACTCTATAGCGATTTGGAAGAATGACCAGAAGCAGTTGATGCTTATCTGGCAGACAACAGTATTCCTTCAATTCCACATCTCAGCATTACGTCAGTCCTGCACTCTGCCATAGACTAGCCTGCTGAAACTTTGATCTTCTTGACATCCTGCAGAACATCACACTCTTTTGCTACTCTGTTGACACTGTACCTGATGACAGAAGAAAAAAATAAGTAACTTAGATGCTTTGGTAACAAACATGTTAGATGTTGAAAGAGAAATACAAAAGGACCCATGCTCTTAGTAAAGTTTCTAGCAGCCCTGTGGTCAACAGCATGTCAGGATATCACCTCTAAGGTAAAGGAAAAATTGCTGCACTTTGCATTGCCTGTCATTAACATGGAAACACCACACTCAGTGGGCCTCTTTGGATTTTGGAGGCAACATTCCACATTAGAGTGAGCTATTCTGGCACATTTCCTGGTGTCCAGGAAGGCTGCCATCTTGAGTAGGGCCTAAAGCAAGGGAAGATCTGCAATGCGTCCAGAAGCTACAGGCAGCTACCCTACCCTTGTAATGTATAAAACAGGTGAACAAAACCACAAAGGATTTGTGGCAAATAGGAGTGCTCTAATGAGCTCTAGAGAGTTTTATCAGTGAATCATCTTAGAAAACCCTAGGGCTTGGGAGTAATCTCTTGTCTTCTTCTATATATAACTATTATTCTTTGGAGAAACAGCACTTAGGATGATACTGGGATCAGGTAAAAATGAAAATAGGATTATTGGATATAGGTAAATACTCTAAGCAACCTGAGTTTTTCATTATGAATTGAGTATTGCCCACAAAATTGTTAATGGACAGATAGCCACAGAGCTGAGGCTGCAAAGAATATTTTTCTTGGAAGTTAGAAGGAGAGTGTTGGGTTGTTTGTAGTGCTGTACTATGCTGAATAAGAGGCCTGGTTAAATAAGGTATTATGTGTGAAATGCTTATTGCATGATATATGCATAATTAAATGCCTATCAAAAAGCATTTAATCAAGTTCACTTTCCTGTAGGATTGTAATTCTAGCCTGTAACTACTTTCTGATTTAAATATATATTTGTCAAATATAAACTGAAATTATTCCTTATCACTGGATATTTCACTATGTGCTCATAATGGGTAGTTCATAACGTTACAGTGTAAAATACAATAAAGTTAAGATAAGCACTCATAAAACACTGCTCATCATTGTATTTGATTATAATATATTATTTTTACTTTGCATTTAGTTTTCATTGCAAAACACAATTACAGTGGTATTGTATAGCAAGAATAAAACATGTTTTGGTATTTTTACTTTGCAATTTTGAAATAATAAAAAATAATCCATTGCTGTATGGTTTAAGAGAACAAGAAATCCATGGCTTCATGCTTTAAGTGAAGTGTATCCTTTTCTTTTTTCCTAAAAGATAAGATTCTATTCAGCTGTATAGGCACAGATTATACATATGTGGGATAAAATTAATTGTAGAAGTAACATAATTTACTTTCTTCATTATATCAATGAGGAATATAAAACAAAAGCTTTAAAGACCTCACACAGTTCACACAAATTGTGCAGAACTGAGTTAAATTCATGTTTCTGAGCCTATTGAAAATGAATATTCCACAACCCATTATATTGTACATCCATGAAAAAGTAATTTTAATTTTTTCTGTTAATTCAATGTTTCTAAAAACTTCAAATAATTTATATCAAAAGTCATTTAAAAATTGAGCAGTTTTCGGGCGTGAGCCGTGGCTATCAGCGCGGATACCAGAGACGGGCATGAAATGCTAAGGCTGCTGCTGCAGCCACCAAGAAGCCTGTGTGCAAGCACAGGTCACTATGCACACCTCCCCTCCCGGGAGCCTGTGCAGCCTGCCACTGCCAGGGTCCCATGACCCAGGGACAACTTCCCTGGGAGAACACACAGCATGACTCAGGCTGTTGCAACATCACACCGGCCTCTGCTGCTGCAGGCTCACTGTGCATTCTGTACCCCTTCCTCCCCCTGCCCTGAGTGAGATACAGCCCCCTAATCAGCTGCTACTTTAACCCCATCCTCTCTGGGTCGGGAAGAGACACCCTCAGGTGACCTACAAGCAGAGGCGGGGCCAAACCCAGAGATGAACACCAGGAGCTGTGTGAACGAAGAAGAGAAAGGGAAATCTCTCCCAGCAGCCTCAGGAGCAGCGGATTAAAGCTCCACAATCAACTTGATGTACCCTGCATCTGTGGAATACCTGAATAGACAACGAATCATCCCAAAATTGAGGCAGTGGACATTCAGAGCAAATGTAGACTTGGGGTTTGCTTTCTGCATCTAATTTGTTTCTGGTTGTATGTTTACCTTAGGTTACAATTTAGAGCTTATTTTCATTGGTAGATTTGTTGTTTGATTTCGTTGCTCTCCTCCTTTTTAAATTTTTTTATATATAGTTTTCCTTTTTCTCCTTTTGGGAGTGTGTATGTGTATGCTTCTTTGTGTGATTTTCTCTGTATAGCTTTGCTTTTACATTTGTCCTAGGGCTCTGTCTGTCCATTTTTGGTTTTGTTTTGTTTTTAGTATAGTTTTAGTGCTTGTTATCATTGCTGGATTTCTTTCTTGGTTTGCTTGCTCTCTTCTTTCTTTCTTTCCTTTTTTTTATTATTTTTAAAGTTTTTTTTTTCTTTTTAATAATATATTTTTTATTTTAATAACTTTGTTATATTTCATTTTATTTTATTTTTCTTTCTCTCTCTCTCTCTATCTCTCTCCCTCCCTCCCTCCCTCCCACCCTCCTTCCCTCTCTCTCTCCCTCTCTCTCTCTCTCTTTCTTTCTTTCTTTCTTTTCTTTTCTCCCTTTTCTTCAGAGCCATGTGGCTGACAGGGTCTTGGTGCTCTGGCTGAGGGTCAGGCCTGAGCCTCTGAGGTGGGAGACCTGAGTTCAGAACATTGGTCCACCAGAGACCTCCTGGCTCCACATAATATCAAACAGTGAAAGCTCTCTCAGAGATCTCCATCTCAATGCAATGACCCAGCTACACTCAACGACCAGCAAGCTCCAGTGCTGGACACCCAATGCCAAACAACTAGCAAGACAGGAACACAACCTCATCCACTAGCAGACAGGCTGCCTAAAATCATAGTAAGTTCACAGACACCCCAAAACACACCACTGGATGCGGTCCTGTGCACCAGAAAAACAAGATAAAGCCTCATCTACCAGAACACAGGCACGAGTCCCCTCCACCAGGAAGGGCAGACACAAAAAATAATGGGAATTACGAACCTGCAGCCTGTGAAAATAAGACCCCAAACACAGTAAGTTAAGCAAAATGAGAAGACAGAGAACACACAGCAGATGAAGGAGCAAGGTAAAAACCCACCAGACCAAATGAAATGGAAATAGGCAGTTTACCTGAAAAAGAATTCAGAGTAATGATAGTAAAGATGACCCAAAATCTTGGAAATACAATGGAAAAATACAAGGAATGTTTCACAAGGACCTAGAAGAACTAAAGAGCAAACAAACAATGAAGAACAACAGAATAAATGAAATTAAAAATTCTCTAGAAGGAATCTATAGCAGAATAACTGAGGCAGAAGAACGGATAAGTGATCTGGAAGATAAAATAGTGGAAATAACTACCGCAGAGCACAATAAAGAAAAAAGAATGAAAAGAATTGAGGACAGTCTCAGAGACTTGTGGGACATCAAACTCACCAACATTCGAATTATAGGGGTCCCAGAAGAAGAAGAGAAAAATAAAGGGACTAAGAAAATATTTGAACAGATTAGAGTTGGAAACTTCCCTAATATGGGAAAGGAAATAGTCAGTCAACTCCAGGAAGCACAGAGAGTCCCATACAGGATAAATGCAAAGAGAAACATACTAAGACACATATTAATCAAACTATCAAAAGTTAAATAGAAAGATAAAATATTAAAAACAGCAAGGGAAACGGAACAAATAACATACAAGGGAATCCCCATAAGGTTAACAGCTGATCTTTCAGCAGAAATTCTGCAAGCCAGAAGGGAGTGGCAGGACATATTTAAAGTGATGAAATAGAAAAACCTACAGCCAAGATTACTCTACCCAGGGAGGATCTCATTCAGATTCAACAGAGAAATTAAATCCTTTAAAGTCAAGCAACAGCTAAGAGAATTCAGCACCACCAAACCTGGTGCTAAAGGAACTTTACAACTAAATGCTAAAGGAACTTCTCTAGGAAGGAAACACAAGAGAAGGGAAAGACTTACAATAACAAACCCCAAACAATTAAGAAAATGGTAATAGGAACACATATCGGTAACTACCTTAAATGTAAATGGATTAAATGCTCCAACCAAAAGAAACAGACTGGTTGAAAGGATACAAAAACAAGACCTGTATATATACTGTCTACAAGAGACCCACTTCAGACCTAGGGACACATAAAGACGGAAAGTGAGTGGATGGAAAAAGATATTCCATGCAAATGGAAATCAAAATAAAGCTGGAGTAGCAATTCTCATATCAGACAAAATAGACTTTAAAATAAACACTCTTACAACAGACAAAGAAGGACACTACATAATGATCAAGGGATCAATCCAAGAAGAAGATATAACAATTGTAAATATTTATGCACCCAACATAGGAGCACCTCAGTACATAAGGCAAATTCTAACACACATAAAAAGGAAAATCGACAGTAATACAATCATAGTACAGGACTTTAACACCCCACTTTCACCAATGGAAAGATCATCCAAAATGAAAATAAATAAGGAAATACAAGCTTTAAATGATACATTAAACAAGATAGAATTAAATGATATTTATAGGACTTTCTATGCAAAAACAACAGAATACACCTTCTTCTCAAGTGCTCATGGAACATTCTCCAGGATAGATCATATCTTGGGTCACATATCAAGCCTTGGCAAATTTAAGAAAATTGAAACTGTATCAAGTATCTTTTCTGGCCACAATGCTTTGAACCTAGTTATCAATTATAGGAAAAAAACTGTGAAAAATAAAAACACATGGAGGCTAAACAATACACTACTAAATAACCAAAAGATCACTGAAGAAATCAAAGAGGAAATAAAAATATACCTAGAAACGAATGACAATGATAACACAATGATGCAAAACCTATGGAATTCAGCAAATGTAGTTTTAAGGGGAAGTTTATAGCAATACAATTCTACGTTAAGAAACAAGAAACTTCTCAAATAAAACAACCTAACCTTACACATAAAGCAATTAGAGAAAGAAGAACAAAAAAAACCAAAGTTAGCGGAAGGAAAGAAATCATAAAGATCAAATAAGAAATGAATGAAAAATAAATGAAGGAAATTATAGCAAAGATAATAAAATTAAAAGCTGGTTCTTTGAGAAGATTAAAAAAAAATTGATAAACCATTAGCCAGAATTATCAAGAAAAAAAGGGAGAAGACTCAAATCAGGAGGATTAGAAATGAGAAAGGAGAAGTAACAACTGACACTGCAGAAATACAAAGGATCAGGAGAGATTACTACAAGCAACTATATGCCAATAAAATGGACAACCTGGAACAAATGGACAAATTCTTAGAAAAGCACAACCTTCTGAGACTGAACCAGGAAGAAATAGAAAATATAAACAGCCCAACCAGAAGCATTGAAATTGAAACTGTGATTAAAAATCTTCCAACAAACAAAAGCCCAGGAACAGATGGCTTCACAGGTGAATTGTATCAAACATTTAGAGAAGAGCTAACACCTATCCTTCTCAAACTCCTGAAAAATATAGCAGAGGGAGGAACACTCCCACATTCATTCTACAAAGCCACCATCACCCTAATACCAAAACCAGACAAAGATAACTACAGATCAATATCACTGATAAATATAGATGCAAAAATTCTCAACATAATACTAGCAAACAGAATCCAACAGCACATTAAAAGGATCATACACCATGATCACGTGGGGTTTAAGCCCCAAATGAAAGGATTCTTCAATATATGCAAATCAATCAGTGTGATAAACCATATTAACAAATTGAAGGAGAATAACCATATGATCATATCAATAGATGCAAAAAAAGCTTTTGACAAAATTCAACACTGATTTATGATAAAAACTCTCCAGAAGATAGGCATAGAGGGAACTTACCTCAACATATTAAAAGTCATGTATGACAAACCCACAGCGAACATAGTTCTCAACGGTGAAAAGCTGAAACCATTTCCACTAAAATCAGGAACAAGACAAGGTTGCCCATCCTCACCACTATTATTCAACACAGTTTTGGAAGTTTTAGCCACAGCAATCAGAGAAGAAAAAGAAATAAGAGGAATCCAATTCAGAAAAGAAGTAAAACTGTCACTGTTTGCAGATTACATGATATTATACATAGAGATGCTGGCAGAAAACTGCTAGAGCTTATCAATGATTTTGGAAGAGTTGCAGGATATAAATTAACACACAGAAATCTCTTGCATTCCTATACACTAATGATGAAAAATCTGAAATACCTAGGAATAAACCTACCTATGGAAACAAAAGATCTGTATGCAGAAAACTATAAGATACTGATGAAAGAAATTAAAGATGATAAAAACAGATGGAGAGATATATCGTTCTTGGATTGGAAGAATCAACATTGTGAAAAGAACTCTACTACCCAAAGCAATCTACAGATTCAATGCAATCCCTATTAAACCACCAATGGCATTTTTCATGGAACGAGAATGAATAATTTCACAATTTATATGGAAACATCAAAGACCTCAAATAGCCAAAGCAATCTTGAGAAAGAAAAATGGAGGAATCAAGCTCTCTCAATTCAGAGTATACTACAAAGCTACAGTAATCAAGACAGTATGGTGCTGGCACAAAAACAGAAATATAGATCAATGGAATAGGATAGAAAGCCCAGATATACACCCACACACATATGGTCACCTTATCTTTGATAAAGGAGGCAAGAATATACAATGGAGAAAAGACAGCCTCTTGAATATATGGTGCCAGGAAAACTGGACAGCTACATGTAAAAGAATGAAATTAGAACACTCCCTAACACCACACACAAAGATAAACTCAAAATGGATTAAAGGCTTAAATGTAAGGCCAGACACTATCAAACTCTTAGAGGAAAACATAGGCAGAACACTCTATGACATAAATCACAGCAATATCCTTTTTGACCCACCTCCTAGAGAAATGGAAATAAAAACAAAAATAAACAAATGGGACCTAATGAAACTTCAAAGCTTTTGCACAGCAAAGGAAACTATAAACAAGATGAAAAGACAACCCTCAGAATGGGAGAAAATATTTTCAAATGAAGCAACTGACAAAGGATTAATCTCCAAAATATATAGGCAGCTCATGCAGCTCAATATCAGAAAAACAAACAACCCAATTCAAAAATGGGCAGAAGACCTAAATAGACATTTATCCAAAGAAGATATACAGATTGCCAACACACAAATGAAAGGATGCTCAATATCTGTAATCATTAGAGCAATACAAATCAAAACTACAATGAGGTATCACCTCACACTGGTCAGAATGGCCAGCATCAAAAAATCTACAAACAATAAATGCTGGAGAGGGTGTGGAGGAAAGTGAACCCTCTTGCACTGCTGGTGGGAATGTAAATTGATACAGCCACTATGGAGAACAGTATGGAGGTTCCTTACCAAACTAAAAATAGAACTACCATATGACCTGGCAGTCCCACTACTGGGCATAAGTTAAAAAGAGTTATGTACCACAATGTTCACTGCAGCTCTATTTACTTAAGTTAAAGCATAAGTTAAAAAGCATAAGTTAAAAAGAGTTATGTACCACAATGTTCACTGCAGCTCTATTTACCATAGCCAGGACATGGAAGCAACCTAAGTGTCCATTGACAGATGAATGGATAAAGAAGATGTGGCACATATATACAACGGAATATTACTCAGCCATAGAAAGAAACGAAATTGAGTTATTTGTACTGAGGTGGATGGACCTAGAGTCTGTCATACAGAGTGAAGTAAGTCAGAAAGAGAAAAACAAATACTGTATGTTAACACATATATATGGAATCTAAAAAAAAAAAAAAAGGTTCTGAAGAACCTAGGGGCAGGACAGGAATAAAGACATAGATGTAGTAAATGGACTTGAGGATATGGGGAAGGGGAAGGGGAAGCTGGGATGAAGTGAGAGAGTGGCATGTACATATATACAGTACCAAATGTAAAACAGATGGCTAGTGGGAAGCAGCTGCATAGCACAGGGAAATCAGCTCGGTGCTTTGTGCCCACCTAGAGGGGTGGGATAGGGAGGGTGGGAGGGAGACTCAAGAGGGAGGAGATATGGGGATATATGTATATGTATAGCTGATTCACTTTGTTATACCGCAGAAACTAACACACCATTGTAAAGCAATTATACTCCAATAAAGATGTTAAAAAAATAATAAAAAATTTAAAAAAAATATTGAGCCGTTTTGAAAGTGATATTTTATTTTTTCTTCTACCTGGCTAATCAGTGTTTTCAGCTAAACACATTACGAAATGAATTTTGTTTTCATACAAAGTATACAATTTTAACAACTAAATAGTTCTTTATAGAGTACCTATTATTTGCCTTTTATTCTCAAGGCTGAATGGAACCATGGTCTTTTCTTTATATGCATATGAAATCTAGTTATTGTAAATGCATGGAAAAGTACAAACAAAATAAAAACCAATACAAATAATTTTAGTAATCCATTATGGTTTGGAAAAATAGAGAAGCTCAAAAAATATGCCTGCCCTTGGAGGAGGTAAAATGTTTAGAGAGATTGAAGCGTGAAAGATATCTTGGAAGTGTTTCTAAGATTACTTTGCATATGAACATATGGTTTCCCAAAAATTTCATTTAAATTTTCCATTAGAATTAATTTTTTCCAAGAGGATAATTATTTTAGATATGAAAAAAGAGGTAATTCTCTCAATATATAAATAAATTCAAGGTAAATATATTGCTATCAATAATTTATTTAAAAATAGTAGCATATTTTGTGCCATCTGCTTTATTCCAGTGTTCCCTTCCTGTGTCACAAAACATGATGGAGAATTTATAATAATATTTATGTTTTTGTTTACTCATTTGAAGAAGAGCATGATTGCATGTGTATATTAGGACAGGCGCCATCTCTAAATAGTTATGTCATTGGACACGTCTCGTATTCTTTTTGGTTAATTTCCTTATTTGTAAACTAGATGTTTTAAAGTTAAATGATTGCTAAAGTACTGTGGTGAATATAACATTGTCTCCAAATATTTTGAGTTCCTTCCTCTTGTGGCCCACTCTGCGTGGGGGGGATTGCATATATCTATCATATTGACCTTGGGAGACCCATGTGGTTTGCAAGAGTTTTAACACTATTAAGAGAGGTGATTATCCACCTCTCTTTTCTCTTTTCTAAGATGTCCAGAAAGAGAATGCCTTGTCATCTGCATCCTGGAATGCAGATGACATGGAGCAGATCTATAGCCAATCTATAATTGACATGATCATGAGCAAGAAATAAAACTTCATCAGAGTGACTAAAGGTTTTAAGGACATTTATAACTGTAGCAGAACTGACCATATCTTAACTGATACAGCTACCTTTAGTTAATAAATGCATAATGATGCCTACTATTCAAAGTTTACATCTTTACCTGTACATATGTCAATGACACTTTCTATGCTGATATGTAAACATAAGTGTAGTCATAATAAGAGATACTTTTACCTAGTTATTATAATTCTGGGAACTCTGGGAAGGCCATCAGTCTTAAAAGAAATAAACAACCCTTACATATTCTTGGAAATTAGTAAGTCAATCCTCTTCTCCATTAATAAATAAAATTTCTTTAAGGAAAAATCAGGCACTCATTCTAAATAATAGATAGACATATTTATGAACTTACCATGTTCTTTTTGGAAACATATGGTTTAACAGGGCATGGTGAGAGGGAAACGTGTAACAGCTCAATGAAAGTAGCAGCCTCCTAGCACAGGGAAGAAGATGCTGTACATGTGCACTGGTTACTAAGTACTGGTTTTGTCTACCTTATACTTTTGCTTTGATTTTTCCTAATAAAACATTTTTTCTTTTGTTTCTGCATTTGAAAAATAAGATCTTGCTATAAAGAGAGAAGCAATTTGAATATTGTGTGATTCATATCTACATTAAAGTTCTTTTACAAAAGGAAGCCACATAATCATCTATATTGTTAAGTTGAAGTTCCTATTCATTTAATACTTGAAACTATGAAGAATAACAAAAATGTTTTGAGTTTGTTTTTTATACTATTTAAAAGAACATGTTATGGATTCAATATTTTTTTCAGCATACTGAAAATATAAACTTTTATTTATTTGTTTTTAACAATTACCTAAGAACTTTTTCAAATTATTTCAGTTTGCATTATCTCACTTCCCTTGCCTGGAGATAAACATTAAATAAATATGGAGAAATTCTCTAGCTTTGAAAACCATTCTTCTTCATCTCATTTTGCATCTTAAGTGTGAAAGGATTTAACATATATTTTAAATTATTCATTACATTTTATTACAGAGTATATTTTCTTATGTTGTATAACCCAAATTCCCTGAGGAATGGAATTTTCCATGGAAAATAACAAAGTGCTAAGAGTGCATTTTGTTTTTAGATTCCCTTCTTGACAGGGACTTTGCTCTGTGCTCCTTCTTAACAAAGTAGAACTCAAACTCTGTTCATTTTGAGTGACATGAAAAACATTGAAAAGTTTGGAAATTAGGTAAGGGTAAAATAAAATATGGGCCTTGGCAGCTTTTCACTATTATAAAATTGACTTCAAAAGATTAATGCTTTTAGGTGTTATTTTAAGTTATGTCAATTATATTTGTGATTATGAATCTATGCTAACACATCTATTTTATTGTTTTTTATGAGAATTTACTTCATGAGTTAGAATATCTCAATTAATTTTAAATAATTATTATTTAGATGTTTCAAGGGATGACAGTTTTCAACCAAATCTAGAGTTCTTATCTTAAATCTGAAGGCAGAGATAGCAACTAGATTTCACTGCACTCT
>NW_006770356.1:644936-660272 GCF_000442215.2 Lipotes vexillifer | reverse complement strand
CTCTTTCCATATGTCACATACACCAGTCAATGCTCTATGTCATCTGTTTAAATATTACAACAACGCTGTGAGTTAAGAAATTTCATTATTCTTACTTTATAGGTGAGAAAGCATATCTCAGAGAGATTAACCAGGAGCACGTGACAGAACTAGGTCTCAAATAGCTCTGAGAAAAAAAAAACAAAAAACCCTGGGCCATTGAATGTTATGTCTATTCTACCTCCCAGTTTACTGATGTGAACATTTTGCAAAGGTAACTAGATCACAGTTTTTATTATGTTGTTGTTGTTTAGTTTATGCTTACATATTATTTTATTTTCAATGAGGTTAAAAATCAATAAAGTGCATAAATCTTGTGTTTAGCTTGATAAATTTTACAAATGTATTTACTTACTCTAACTACCTCCCAGATTAAGATTCAGAATATTGTCATCAACCAATAAGGTCCATGATGCCCATTCCCAATCACCATGATGTTTTGACTTGTCTTCACATACATCACACGTCAACCTCAAAATAGTCTATCTACAGTTTTTCAATTTACAATCTATTTGTTCAGTATATTCAAAAAGGTAGCATTGCCCATAGCAAGAATAACAGGAAATTTCCTGCTCGGGTATATGAGAATGAGTGGTTTACTCTGATGACCACTGGTAAAATATTAGAACAGAGTAATATTAATGCAATTGGGAGAAATTCTATCTCCAGGACATATTCAGAAAACGTTGGGGGTCATCATGATGCCCTATGATGGCATCTTATGTTAATGTCAGTATTTCTTTGTTTCTTAAATCTTTTGAAAAGATTTATTAAGAATTAACACAAGTAATAGTGGATAAAATACACGGTTCAGATATATGAAAGATATAATGCCTGGGATTTAATGACTTTACTGTTTAATACATGAGGAAAGACCAACAGATGCACAACTTTGATACAAACTCCTCTGAATCAGGTGGTAGAAATAATGAGAATTCAGATGGGAGGAAATTGTGTGCCTGTGTGTATACTGCATAGAAGTAGTTAAATATTTTAAATTCTGTGCTAGTGTACCCATTTTGCAGATTTTTAGGACCTTCTAAGATTTATATGTGAAATGAGCCATGATATTATAATTTTATTAAAAAAACACAAAATTTTAATATAAATTTAGCAATAAAATATTACCAACACAATATTTTTATTCAAGTGTAGTTGATTTATAATATTATATTACTTTTAGGTATACAACATAGCGATTTGATATTTTTATAGCTTATACTCTTTTTTTTTTTTTTTTTTTTGTGGTACGCAGGCCTCTCACTGTTGTGGCCTCTCCCATTGCGGAGTACAGGCTCCAGACGCGCAGGCTCAGCGGCCATGGCTCATGGGCCTAGCTGCTCCGCGGCATGTAGGATCTTCCCAGACCAGGGCACGAACCGGCATCCCCTGCATCAGCAGGAGGACTCTCAACCACTGTGCCACCAGGGAAGCCCCAGCTTATACTCCATTTTAAGTTATTACTACAAAATAATATTTTTCCTGTACATAATATTGTAATAATATTGTATAGCTATAGTTCCCTGTGCTGTACAATATATCTTTGTTGCTTATCTATTTAATACATAATAGTTTGCATCCCTTAATCCCATACCCCTATCTTGCCCCTCTCCTCTCTGGTAACCACTAGTTTGTTTTCTATATCTGTGAGTCTGTTTCTGTTTTGCTGTATAGATTTGTTTGTTTTATTTTTTAGATTCCACATATAAGTGATAATATACAGTATTTGTTTTTCTTTACCTGACTTATTTCACTAAGCATAATGCTTTCTAGATCCATCCACATTGTTGCATATGGCAGAATTTCATCATTTTTTATGGCTGAGTAATATTCCATTGCATATATTTACCATATCTTCTTTCTCTATTCATCTGTTGATTGACATTTAGGTTGCTTTCATACCTTGGCTATTGTAAATAACACTGCTATGAACATTGGGGTGTATGTATCTTTTCAAATTAGTGGGTGTTTTTTTCAGATATATCCAGGAGTGGAACTGCTAGATCATGTGGTAGTTCTATTTTAGTTTTTTGGCATTTTTCAAAAGAAGACATACAGACGGCTAACAGGAACACGAAAAGATGCTTGACACTGCTAATCATTAGAGAAATACAAATCAAAACCACAGTGAGATATCACCTCACACCCGTCAGAATGGCCATTATCAAAAAGTCTACAAATGCTGGAAAGGATGTGGAGAAAAGGGAACGTTTTTACACTGTTGGGAGAAATGTTAATTGGTGCAGCTACCATGGAAAACAGTATGGAGGTTCCCCAATAACAATATTCTATGCTGAAAATACCATACAGTGAGCTTTTATAAAAGATAGGCTTTATACCTCAAAGGAAAATTGAGGTGGATTTTTAGTGTCATTACTTTTATTTAAAAAAGAATAAAGCTTCTGAAATAATATCTTGAACAGGGTAGCTTATTTAGTATAGAAACAAAGCAAAAAGCACACACACACACACACACACACACACACACACACACACACACACACACATGATTAATGGTATTTCTTCCATTCTTATTTAGTATAAGTTATGAAATGTAAGCAAAAATCTTTTGCTCAAGTATTTAAGAAAATGACGTAGCATTTTACTAGTAAGAGTTAAGCTTTTATGTTTTTGGTTTGTTTGTTCTTAGCCTTGCCTGGGGACATTATTACCTAAAAAAGAAGAGATATACATTTTCTTTTTTTTAACCTTATATTAGTGTACCATATTAAAAATAAAATGAGACCTCCAAAAAGTTCCCTCAAAAACATCAGAAAGCCTGGACCTAAGAAGCAAGTTTCTTTCAGCATTAATTCAAGTGAGAAGAAGAAAGTTGACTTTAGACAAGTGGCAATACTGCTGAGAAAAAATGAGATGGGAGCACATTAAGAGTATACAGAATGTAACTAGAAACAAGGTTCTTTGCCTATACTTTGCTATGCTCTCATTTACTCATATTTTCTCACCAGCACTACAATGCTATGCAAATCCAACTTACTATCTATTACCTAGTTAAGTGCTCCCACTTTAAATTCATGATCAAGAACCTCATATGGGCACTATCTGAACACCTTCTTAATTTTCTCATCAAGTCCCTTGGCTTTAACTCTTATCTGTGTACAATGACTTTGTAAATTACATTTTTCATTCAAACTTCAAACTTAAATATTTATGTGCTTACTGGGCCTATCCATTTAGAAATTTCTAATTTAGCATGTTTAAAGTTGAACTGTTTTTTCATCCATGAAACTAAACTCAATCCCTCCAGAATGTTCTAATTTAAATTAATGGCAACCAAAAAACAATAATAAACACAAATAATAAATAGCACCTAAGTAATATCTCTTTTTTCTTACCCTCCTCATCCAATTCATCAGGAGATACTACTGTCTCCACTTTCAAAATATGTTCTTAATCTGATCACTTATTATCACATCCACAGCTACTAGCATGGGGAAATCACCAAATCTTCTATCCTTGATTACTTAAATAAATACCCTCTACATCAGTTGTCTAGTCTCTCCCTCTGCTTCACTAGAATGTAATCTTGACACAGCAGCCAGAGATGTTCTTTAACTTGTTGAATAATTTCACTGCCTACTCAAAATGGTTTGACCCCTCATATTCCCAGGGTCTTTACAACGGCCTAAAGGTGCTGTAGGGTTTAATCCTCCCTCTGGGCACTTAAACCATATTTCCCATGATTCTCTTTATTTTTTGCTGCTTCAGACACTTTGGTTCTCTGTTTTGATTGATTGTTGTTAAAAAATCTAAGTCTTAGCTTGCTGGCCTTTTTCCTTCCTGATACCTCTGCCTAATTTGAGCTCCCCCATGACCTCAACATGATTAATCTCTTCATCTCACATAATCCTATTCCTGAATGCCATCTATACAAGAAGTCCCATCCTAATGATTCTCTTTCATTCTATGGAAAGCTCATTCCCCTTCCCCACCAGGGACTCACTGTCCCCCTTACTTATTTTACCACTCCCTCAGCATTTATTACTTTCTTACCCACTGAGTAATTTTCTTAGTAAATATGTTACTTTGTGTCTGTGGTTGCTTATTATCTCTCTCTTCTTATTAAAATAAAAGAGATCCATATAAAATAATTAAATCTAGTCATTTGTGACAACAAGGATGCTTAGTGAAATAAGTCAGCTGGAGAAAGACAGATACTGTATGTTTTCACTTATATGTGGAATTTAAGAAACAAAACAAATGAATAAATACAACAGGATAGAAACAGACTCATAAATACAAAGAACAAACTAGTGTTTACCAAAGGTGAGAGGTGTGAGGGGATGGATAAAATAGGTGAAGGGGATTAAGAAATACATACTACTAGTCATAATATAAAAAAGCCACAGGGATATAATGTACAGCATAGGGAATAGAGTCAATACTATCAGAACTTTGTATGGTATAAAATCTATAAAGATGTGGAATCATTACACAGTACACCTGAAACTAATATAATATTGTAAGCTAACTATACTTCAATAAAATTTTTTGAAGTTAAAAAATAAAATTAAATTAAATAAGTATGTGTTTTATTGCCGATGTAGAAAAGTGTCCAACATTTGATGGATGATCAATAAATATTTGTACACTGAATGAGTGAACAAATAGATAAGTGTTTTATTGAAAAACTGCATGATTGATGAATAAAGAGATTTCTTAGCATAACATCAGGGACATACTTGCCTTTCACATTTTATAGTTCCTCTTTATGTCTTCGATCTGTCTACTTTCTCATCTGTTAACTCAATCTTTGTCCAAAGCATCATCGTTCTTTCATCGGGAGTACTTGCAATCGTCTTCTATTGGTTTCCATTCTTTTACTTTTGCAGGTAAAATAAACATTTGAAAGCTTACTTCAGATTTTGTCATTCTTTGGCTTAAAGTCTTTAAATAATATCCCATTCCAAATTGAAAAATATTTGTACTCCTAAATATCATGGCCGACATAATTTGGCCCCTGACTAACTCATCCGTCTCCTCTCAGTGACAGTCTTCCCCATTCCACTTAACATTATGATTCAGGTGCACCAGCGTCCTTGTTGTTTCATATACCAGGCATTTTTCTTTCGTAAGTCCATTGTACTTTCTGTTCTTGCTTTGTGTAGTACAAGCTCCCAAGTTTTCTCTCTGATCGACTTTATATTTTTCACTGCTGAATTTATGCTGTTGGCTCCATCTCTGGTAAACTTGGCAGCACTGATCCAATATCCTGGCCAATAATCAAGTTTAGCACATACAAAGATTCTTGATGTGTGATGTAGATACGTGAAAAATTTTAAAGTAATAGCAGGAATGTGACATGGGTGGGCCTCATAGAAATTTTAACAAACTCTAGTCTTCGTCTCTCCTCCCCTCATAATTACCAGTTATGGATTTCTCACAAGTAAGTTTTTATTCAATTCTAGTCCTGTTATCCTGGGTATCTTGATTAAATAATTTATTAATTTTTTCCACTTCAAAAATTATGTCTCATTTAAGCTTTTTTTCTAATATAAATATTCATATCCTGATGACAATTTTTCAAATACTTTGACATGATTCTATACAAATGCTCAAAATGCCCACATAGGGATTCAAAAGGTCCTATTTAATTTTTAGCACCAAACTTCCAAAGAAGTAATTCTTGTTTTTGAGGAGTTTCTTCAGTGCCTAGTATTTTCACACATATCTTGAGTTTTTACTTTATCTTACTAATTTGAGTTTTAAATGATAAATATCTGAAAAAGTACCGAAAAGTACCAAAACTAATGGGACACCCATGTAGCCACTTTTCAATGTTTTGTTATTTATTCATTGGGTCAATTTTGTTGTGATTTTTTAAAAAACAAAATACATATTCTGCAGTTAAATCTCATCCAACTTTTCTTTCAATCTCACATTCTACAGGATTGACTTGAAAATTTGTGTCTATTTTACCATTAAAATTTTACTTTCGTGAAATATGCGTGTGGAGAAAATTATGAGAATAAATTAATATATATGTTTTACTTTTATATGACCTATTAGCTTTGTACTGCAATTCCCAAGATAAATCTGTACACTTTTATTCTTTGCATGCAATTTACTTTGAAAGATCTTTTCCATTCTGTAAAGAGGTCAGTATTGTCAAAAAAAGTAAGAACTTAAAATAAAGGTATGCATTGAACAAGTATGAATTCAGTCAACAAATACTGAGTAAGCAACAAACAGTGCTAAGAACATGATTTAGAGTACATTGGCATATACTGAAATGTGTGTGTGCAAATATATATAAATTCATCATATTTATTAATATAATTTTTATCACTGAAATATATTAATTGCTGCATTTTACCATCTCATGAACAAAATATGATCATGCAGTAATACTGAATTTTTATATTTAGCTCAGTTGGCAAAAACATACACTTTGTTGACAGTTAAACAATACTGTGACATGTTTATAGCTCAACAATGAGAATCAATTTGAGGCTGATAGAAATGCAAACTCGTCTGCAAGGACGCATCACTCATATTGCATGTTGATTTTTTCCGACTCAGTATAGTTTATTTTACATCCCAGAAAAACCAAGAGTTCATCTATCACCTGCTTAATTGTCTGTGGCAAACAGTCAGGCCTAAGGATTGTTGAAAGTATACCATCAGCAGAGGAAGAACAAACAAGCTGTTCCCATGCAATGCTTTTTCACACATCCTTTCTTCTTCATGACTATAAAGATGAAATAAAATTGAAAAGGAAAGGAGTAAAGATACATGCAATATATAATGATGATGATGGTGGTGGCGGTAGAGATAACAAATAAACATTGTAGGGAAGTACTCAGGTTCTTGGTTTATGATGCATGGATTAGAATCTTCATCCCTTTCACTTATCAATTATGTGATTTTGACAGGTAGTTTAACTTCTCTGTGCCTCAGTTTACTTATCTAATTGCAGATATTAATCAGACTAACCTTAGGGCTTTATTATTTTTTTTAACTTACTATTTTGTATTGTAGTAGAGCCAATTAACAATATGGTGATAGTTTCAGGTGCACAGCAAAGTGACTCAGCCATACATATACATGTTATCCATTCTCCCCCAAACTCCCCTCCCATGCAGGTTGCCACATAACATTGAGCAGACCTCCCTGTGCTATACAGTAGGTCCTTTTTGGTTGTCCATTTTAAATATAGCAATGTATACAGGTCAATCCCAAACTCCCTAACTATCCCTTCCTCCCACACTTCCCCCAGTAACCATAAATTTGTTCTATAAGTCTGTAAGTCTGTTTCTGTTTTGCAAATAAGTTCGTTTGTATCATTTCTTTTTACAATAGATTCCACGTATAAGTGGTATCATATGATATTTCTCTTTCTCTTTCTGACTTACTTCACTCAGTATGACAATCTCTAGGTCCATCCATGTTGCTGCAAATGGCATTATTTAATTCTTTTTAATGGCTAAGTAATATTCCACTGTATATATGTACCACATCTTCTTTATCCATTCTTCTGTCAATGGACATTTAGGTTGCGTCCATGTCTTGGCTATTGTAAATAGTGCTGCAATAAATATTGGGCTGCATATATCCTTTTGGACCATGTTTTTCTCTGGATATATGCCTAGGAGTGGTATTACAGGGTCATATGGTAGTTCTATTTTTAGTTCATTAAGGAACCTCCATACTATTCTCCATAATGGCTGTACCAATTTATGTTTCCACCAACAGTGTAGGAGGGTTCCCCATTCTCCACACTCTCTCCAGCATTTATTGTTTGTGGACTTTTTGATGATAGCCATTTTGACTGGTGTGAGGTGATATCTCATTGCAGTTTTGATTTGAATTTCTCTAATAATTAGCGATGTTGAACATCTTTTCATGTGCCTCTTGGCCATCTGTATGTCTTCTCTGGAGAAATGTCTATTTAGGTCTTCTGACTATATTTTGGTTGGGTTGTTTGTTTTGATGATATTAAGCCACATGAGTTGTTTGTAAATTCTGGAGACTAATCCCTTGTCAGTCACATCATTTGCAAATATTTTCTCCCAATCTGGGGCTTGTCTTTTCTTTTGTTTATGGTTTCCTTTGCTGTGCAGAAGCTTTTGATTTCATTGCATGATGTTTGTTTCCTTTTTTTCTTCCAGTTTTATTGAGATATAATTGACATACAGCACTGTATAAGTTTAAGGTGTACAGCATAATGCTTTGACTTATATACATCATGAAATGATTATCACAGTAAGTTTAGTGAACATCCATCATCTCATATAGATACAAAATTAAAGAAATATAAAAATATATATATTTTTCTTGTGATGAGTACTCAGGATTTACTCTCAACAACTTTCATGTATAACATATATCAGTGTTAAATATATTAAACATGTTGTACTTTACATCCCTAGTATTTATCTTACAACTAGAAGTTTGTATCTTTTGACTGCCTTCATCCAGTTCCCCCTCCATCCACCCCATCCCCCACCTCTGGTAACCACAAATCTGATCTCTCTTTCTACAAGTCTGTTTCTTTGTTCCTGATTTTAATTAGGTCCCATTTGTTTATTTTTGTTTTTATTTCCATTACTCTGGGAGACAGATCAAAAAAGATACTGCTGTGATTTATGTCAGAGAGTGTTCTGCCTATGTTTTCCTCTAGGAGTTTTATAGTGTCCAGTCTCACATTTAGGTCTTTAATCCACTTGGAGCTTATTTTTCTGTACAGTTTTAAAGAATGATCTAATTTCATTTTTTTACAACTAGCTGTCCAGTTTTCCCAGCACCATTTGTTGAACAGACTGTCTTTCCACCATTATACAGTCTTTCCTCCTTTGTTGTAGATTAATTGACCACAAGTGCATGGGTTTATTTCTGGGCTTTCTAACCTGTTTCATTGATTTGTTTCTATTTTTGTTCCAGAACCAAATGTTTTGATGATTATAGCTTTGCAGTACAGTCTGAAGTCAGGAAGCATGATTCTTCCAGCTTCATTTTTCTTTCTAAAGATTGCTTTGGCTAGGGTCTTTTGTGTCTCCATACAAATTTTAAGACTTAAGACATATAACACAATGAGCAAATTGCCTGGATACACTTTTTCTGTTGCTCTGTCAAAATTTTAATCTCTCTTCTATTAATACAGAGGTAAAGAATAATGAGTGTGTTTATGAATATCAGCCACATGAAATGGTCTATTTTTAAAAGATAAAAGCCTGAGGTTAAACACTCTATGCCCAAGGAGGGTTAAACTTCTCCATAGGCATAGATGGTGGTTACATATACTTTTAATACTTATTTCTATTTTTGGCTTGCTAAATTGAGGAAATTTTTTTGTTGGTTTGGTTTGTTTTTTTTATGTTTTTTTCCCACTTGAACATATAATTGCTATTCTAGACTTTTCCCTGTTATTAAGATAAATTAGTTTGATTTAACCTCTGAGAGCAAAAAAAACAAAACATTTTCTCAAACATTACATTTTTTTAACATCTTTATTGGAGTATAATTGCTTTACAATGTTGTGTTAGTTGCTGCTGTATAACAAAGTGAATCAGCTATATGTATACATATATCCCCATATCCCCTCCCTCTTGAGCCACCCACCCCCATCCCACCCCTCTAGGTCATCACAAAGCATTCAGTTGATCTCCCTGTGCTATGCAGCAAATTCACACTAGCCATCCATTTTACACTTGGTAGTGTATATATATCAATGCTACTCTCTCACTTCATTCCAGCTTCCCCTTTCCTCCCCTAGCCATGTCCTCAGGTTCATTCTCTATGTCTGCATCTTTATTTCTACCCTGCCACTAGGTTCATCAATACCATTTTTTTAAGATTCCATATATATGTGTTAGTATTCGGTATTTGTTTTCCTCTTTCTGACTTACTTCACTCTGTATGACAGACTCTAGGTCCATCTACTTCACTACAAATAACTCAATTTCTTTTCTTTTTAGGGCTGAGTAATATTCCATTGTATATATGTGCCACATCTTCTTTATCCATTCATCTGTCGATAGACACTTAGGTTGCTTCCATGTCCTGGCTATTGTAAATAGAGCTGCAGTGAACATTGTGGTACATGACTCTTTTTGAATTTTTTTTTCTCAGGGTATATGCCCAGTAGTGGGATTGCCAGGTCATATGGTAGTTCTATTTCTAGTTTTTTTAAGGAACCTCCATACTGTTCTACATAGTGGCTATATCAATTTACATTCCCACTAACAGTGCAAGAGGGCTCCCTTTTCTCCAAATCCTCTCTAGCATTTATTGTTTCTAGATTTTCTGATGATGGCAATTCTGACCGGTGTGAGGTGATACCTCATTGTAGTTTTCATTTGCATTTCTCTAATAATTAGTGATGTTGAGCATCCCTGAGCATCCCAGATTGTTTGTTGGCAATCTGTGTATCTTCTTTGGAGAAATGTCTATTTAGGTCTTCTGCCTATTTTTGAATTGTTTGTTTTTTAGATATTGAGCTGCATGAGCTGCTTGTATATTTTGGAGATTAATCCTTTGTCAGTTGCTTTGATTGCAAATGTTTTCTCCCATCCTGAGGGTGGTCTTTTCATCTTGTTTATAGTTTCCTTTGCTGTGCAAAAGCTTTTAAGTTTCATTAGGTCTCACTTGTTTATTTTTGTTTTTATTTCCATCTCTCTAGGAGGTGGTTCCAAAAAGATCTTCCTGTGATTTCTGTGCAAGAGTGTTCTTCCTATGTTTTCCTCTAAAAGTACTATAGTATCTGGCCTTACATTTAGGTCTTTAATCCATTTTGAATTTATTTTTGTGTATGGTGTTAGGGTGTGTTCTAATTTCATTCTTTTATATGTAGCCATCCAGTTTCCTCAGCACCAGTTATTGAAGAGGCTGTCTTTTCTCCATTTTATATTCTTGCTTCCATTGTCAAAGATAAGGTGACCATGTGTGTGTGGGTTTATCTCTGGGTTTTCTATCCTGTTCCATTGATCTATATTTCTGTTTTTGTGCCAGTACCATACTGTCTTGATTACTATAGCTTTGTAGTATAGTCTGAAGTCTGGGTGACTGATTCCTCCAGCTCCGTTTTTCTTTCTCAAGAGCGCTTTGACTATTCAGGCTCTTTTGTGCTTCCATACAAACTGTAAAATTTTTTGTTCTAGTTCTGTGAAAAACACCATTGGTATTTTGATAGGGATTGCATGGAATCTGTAGATTGCTTTGGGTAGTATAGCCATTGTCACAGTGTTGATTATTCCAGTCCAAGAACACGATATATCTGTTTCTATCACCTTTGATTTCTTTTATCAGTGTCTTATAGTTTTCTGCATACAGGTCTTTTGCCCTCTTAGGTAGGTTTATTCCTAGGTATTTTATTCTTTTTATGCAATAGTAAATGGGAGTGCTTCTTTATTTTCTCTTTCTGATTTTTTTGTTGTTACTGTATAGGAATGCAAGAGATTTCTGTGCATTAACTTTCATAAATTACATTTTAATACTTTCTGGCTGTTGAAGCCATAACTTTCACTCAAAAGGTGTATTTCTGACCTATTTGAGCAATAGCTGAAAAGATTTCAATATCAATGGGACTCTTTCTTTCTCAAAGACATATATCATCTCTCATCCTCAGGCTCAGAGATTGAGCAGATTAAAACCTTCATTTTGAAGTATCACAGGAACAGGAAAATAATTTTGAGCACTTTGTTTTCCAGCCAGATTTAAGGACCTTTGGATTCCCTTTGTTTATACTGGGGAAGGTACACTTCACTTGGAAGACATCTTCTTCCCTAAATGCTCATGTCACCATGAAAATTTTTCATTAATAATGGGATTCATCAGGATTTTCTTCATAAATTTCCAAAAAAAAACGTACCACTTCCTCTGTAAGTAAACTACTGAGCTAGTTTTTGATGTCTTCAGCAACACGGACCATAGTATTTAACAGTGATATGCTTCCAGCCATCTCTCTATTGATATGAAGAGTAGAATAGATATTAGATATAGTCATAAGAGTGTTACCTTATATATGCTAACTGAATTCACAATATTAATTTTATTTCACTTGAAATAAATAGTAGTTAAATTGAAGAATTTGAAAAAAGTTTAAAAAAACCAGTAATTATATATATATATATATATATATATATATATATATATATATACATATACATACATATATTTGTTTTTTCTATGTTATGATTCTCACTTAGGGACATAGATTATATTTCCTTTTCTACCCACCATATTTATCATCCTCTGTAAAAAGACCAACCCCCTGACTTGATTGGAATCCAGTTTGCAATCACATCTGTTTTATTTAGATGTGATTGAAAAATTTAAATGTAATTTTAAAATTGTATAAAATATTCTATATATATATATACACATATACATACATATATTTGTTTTTTCTATGTTATGATTCTCACTTAGGGACATAGATTATATTTCCTTTTCTACCCACCATATTTATCATCCTCTGTAAAAAGACCAACCCCCTGACTTGATTGGAATCCAGTTTGCAATCACATCTGTTTTATTTAGATGTGATTGAAAAATTTAAATGTAATTTTAAAATTGTATAAAATATTCTCAATTGATATCTTTAGCTCAGAAAGCAACAGAAACTAGCTCATAAAATTTATTCTGAATTAAAAAATAGCTCATCTATGGCCACTTGTTTAATTGAATCTTTTTTTTTATATAAGTCAATACTGCAAAATACTTGAGGCCACATTCTTCTGTTATTTTGAAGAGTTTTTCTCTGTCTTTTACATAAGTGTTCATTTTCTTTTCTTTCTTTTTCCTTACTTTTCTCCCTTTCATGATGGAGTGTCATGTCATTCTATTTATTTATTTATTTATTTGCATGTGGCAAATTCTGTCAAGGGCTTTTGATTCTCTCTCTCTAATTATAGTATAGTTCATTTACAATGTTGTGTTAGTTTCACGTGTACACCAAAGTGATTCAGTTATATATATGTATATATTCTTTTTCAGATTCTTTCCCGTTACATGTTATTACAAAATATTGAGCATAGTTCACTGTGCTATACAGTAGAATGAAATTAGATGTTAAATGTTAGAGATGTTTAATCACTAACATCACACAGAAAAATAAACTCACAATGGATTAAAGACCTAAATGTAAGATGGGATACTATAAAACTCCTAGAAGAAAACTCTTTGACATAAATTGTAGCAATATCTGTTTGGATCCATCTCCTACAGTAATGGAAATAAAAACAAAAATAAACAAATAGGACCTAATTAAACTGAAAACTTTTGTACAGTAAAGGAAATCATAAACAAAATAAACAGTCTATAAAATGGGAGGGAATATTTGCAAATGATGTTATTGACAAGGGATTAATCTCCAAACATACAAACAGTTCATGCAGCTCAATATCAAAGAAACAAACAACCCAATAAAAAAATGGGCAAATCTAAATAGACGTTTCTCCAAAGAAGACATACAGATGGCCAAAAGGCACATGAAAAGATGCTCAACATTGCTAATTATTGGAAAAATGCAAATCAAAACTATAATGAGGTATCACCTCAAACTGGTCAGAATGGTCATCATCAAAGAGTCTACAAACAATAAATGCTGGAGAGGATGTGGAGAAAAGGGAACTCTCCTACACTGTTGGTGGGAGTGTAAAGTGATTCTCTCTTAATCCCTTACCATTTTATCTGGATCCAGGTTGTCTTTCCTTTTTTAGGCAACATTTGAGAGCTACTTTCTATCCTCTTTTATGTTGCTTAATTTGAAGAAAGAATACGATTTGTTTTGTGCTCAGTGAAAATCTTGCTGGGAAACTAGGTTTATCTTTATTTTTTCAAGGAAATCCCATTAAATATTCAATATGTCAGCCCAGAATTTGTTTCCAACACTGATAAGCCTTGTCTAGTTCTCTCACTCAGCATAATGCTCTAAAAGATAGTAACCCTATGACAGTTTTTATTATCTCTTATGAAATGTAAGTAGGTGTGTATGGAATTTTCCATAGGTTCTTTCTTTTCTTTTCTTTTCTTTTCTTTTTTTTTTTTTTTTTTTGCGGTACGTGGGCCTCTCACTGTTGTGGCCTCTCCTGTTGTGGAGCACAGGCTGCGGATGTGCAGGCTCAGCGGCCATGGCTCACGGGTCCAGCTGCTCCGCGGCACGTGGGATCTTCCTGGACTGGAGCATGAACCCGTGTCCCCTGCATTGGCAGGCAGACTCTGAACCACTGTGCCACCAGGGAAGCCCTCCATAGGTTATTTCTTAGATTTTTATTGAAATTATCTGCTGTTAAACCCAGGATTTTTTTTCTTGGGGGAGGGGGTGAAATTATACAATTTTACCACTAATTTTATATTTTGTTGGGGCAAGGTAGCGTTTTCTACCCTAACATTGTAATTTATATCTTGTTTCTTTCCTTCTGCCTTCCCTGAAGTTTCTGGCATGAAGTTAAATGTATTTTCCTATTTAATTGCTCTAAGCAACATTCTGACAATTCCTTATCACTCTATGTTTTAATCACATCACTTGGCGCTGATGAAAACTGAGCATGTAAATAGACTTTAGTGTACCATCTTTTCCTAGAAGTCCCTCATCCACATATGTGGAAATCAATAATTTATACCTAATTTTGAGATGAACCACTAACAAGGTATTACATATATGCATCTTGAAGTAAGTTACAGATTATAAAGTATAGGATGAATAATGAATATTATAGCTTGAGAAAAAAGAAAATTAAAAAAATAATTAAGATTGAGATTCTTTAAAATGAAGGATTTATCAATTACGAATTAACATCTGGATTCACAGTGATAAACTCAACACAAAGGCTAATTTTACTTTATTCAAATAGTTTAATTAAAGGAAAATAAATTATATGTGTACCATTTGAAAAGGCACTTCAGAACGATTATTAATATCTGCTTATTAGCAATGGGATTTGCGTGATTTCAGATATATAATGCATCCAAAGAGTTATCTTCTAGAGTCACTGAACTCCAAGAAAGCTTAGAGGAAATGTGTCCCCAAGCACTCATTTCAAAAATGACATAACTGGTGCTTTGAGAACTAAAGGACATGTTAGCACTCATTCATAGCTTGTTAGATATGTACTTGAAATTATATTTATATAAGCCATCTCTTAAGTAATAAGCAGGGAAGAAATATATACAGCTAAATGGACTTAAAGACAGAACAATGTAACATGTATTTCAAAATGTAATACATAATTGAATATCAAGAACCAGAATCTAACCTTTATAAAATTTGCATGCTAACTTGTTTTTGGTGATTGCTTCCAGCTGAACTTTGCCCAGATTGTCTACCTATGCTAA
>NW_006770356.1:545111-644926 GCF_000442215.2 Lipotes vexillifer | reverse complement strand
GCAGGAATGATTTTCACCCTTTAGCAGAAGAGAAGAAATATTGTGTGATCATTAAGAGAAACCATTTTCTCTGATATTAACTAGTCTCTAAACAGAAGTTAAAAGGGAGAGATAAAATAGGAAAAAAAATTAAATTTCTAACATTCAGAGATACAAGTCAGCACTGTTATATAAAACCTTTTGTAACATTAAGGATGTAATTCGCACAACCTGATAACTGGATCATGTCAACATTCTTTCTTTTTTTTTTCAAAAAATATTTATTCATTTCTTTCCTTTGTTAAAATAACTAATAAATTGACTAAGCTATAATTTTCCTCATATTTCTTACCACATTGAATTCTGGAGATGGAAGAGACCTTAGAGTAGAAATTATCCCAAATCCTTAAGCTTAACCTACTGACTGATTTTTTTTTTTAACATTATTGGAGTATAATTGCTTTACAATGGTGTGTTAGTTTTTAGTTTCTGCTTTATAACAAAGTGAATCAGTTATACATATACATATGTTCCCATATCTCTTCCCTCTAGTGTCTCCCTCCCTCCCACCCTCCCTATCTCACCCCTCTAGGTGGTCACAAACCACCGAGCTGACCTCCCTGTGCTATGCCACTACTTCCCACTAGCTATCTATTTTACGTTTGGTAGTGCATATATGTCCATGCCACTCTCTCACTTTGTCACAGCTTACCCTTCCCCCTCCCCATATCCTCAAGTCCATGCTTTAGTAGGTCTGTGTCTTTATTCCCATCTTACCCCTAGGTTCTTCATGACCTTTTGTTTTTTTTCTTAGATTCCATGACTGATTTTTCAAAGTTCTTATCCACAGTGAGAGTGAGGGTAGGATTTCTGAACTCTCTGTTTCCCTGACCTCTTGTTTTACTGGACTAATACTGATTGAAGGGGCAATCTATTTATACCACAGTACTTAATTAAACATTCTCCTGATCTTTTGCTTCTAACTTTACTCATTGTTATCCAAGGTAAGAGGGGTGAATAATTTGATTGGTGAAAAGTGGGTATCAGTGTCTCATCCCCACACTTTTAGACCTGGCTTTCTATAGAGAAGGTTTAATCACATCTGATTTCTGCCCTTTTGCTAAGGCCTACACTTGTCTACAGGTATTGACTGAATAAGTGAACAAGTCCTGGTAATCTGGAAAGAATTACTAGAGAGCCATTTAGGCTAAAGATATAAACATGGGTGCTACAATGAATTATGACTATAATAATTCTGACATTTGATCTTCATCAGCATAATTTCTATATTTATATATCAACCTATTAATAAAAAGTGGGGGTTTTGACGAAATTACCTTCAAACCTCAAGGATGATTAATACATATATATCTGAAATAGATGTGTAGCTTTATATTATTTTTAAAAATCAAGCTTAAGAGAAGTACGAATCAGTTATTGAATTTAATCAGTTGTTGTCAAATTACCCTCACTTTAACCTAATTCTCCTTTTAAGATTAAAATATTTATCCAATGAGATAAATGGACTGAATATACTTAATTATTATGCCTAAAATAAAATTAGGGAAATTCATAATATTTTAGGTTTGAATTTTTGTAGATAATGTTTTATTAAAATGTCAACCTATAGGATTTAAAATGAAATAATACCTTTCATAAAGAAGGATTTTAAATTAAACTAAATATTTTGTTGATTTAATTTTTTTTTTTCCAAGAAGATTTATTTCTCAACGACATCCTCACGTTATATGATGGGTTAGTTAGATGAGAATCCAAGGACGTTTGGCAAGATAAAGTACTCAATTGTTTCAGTAAGGACAGGTTTTTCATTTTCAGCATTCTTCTATTTTCTTTTGATTCCTATTATATTGTTATAATGTGTAGATAAATAGAGATCAGAAATAGTCTGATGTTTTTGAAATAAATCAGTTTCACTTCAAATAACAGGTTTACACAGAAAGTAAATTTGTATAACTGGAATTCTTAATTATTTATCAATTTAATTTTTTCATTAGCTTTTGCCATTTTTTCTTGACTTCTGTTAAAGTACAGCATCATACAATAGAGTCATTAAATATTTAAGAGATATATTTAATCTATTTCCATTATGAATCTTCCACATTTGTGCTTCATTAGAATTTTGCTAGAAACTATTTTATAAAGTTCTTAAATAACTTAAATATTTTAAATAAAAAGGTTGAAAACAGTTATTTCAAATATGATCTAATCCAAGATGAGTGAAGCATCAATTGAAATACAGCAGTGCCTCTTTTTCTATAAATTAAATTAAAATTTTTTCTTTATACAAAGCAATGACAAATTCCTCACAACATCTGGAAAGTGATCATAGGCCTAAATGTAAAAGTTAAAACTACAAAATGTCTAGAACCATATATAATGCAAAATGTATAGAAAAAGTTTTCTATTGAATATACTTCATTGAAATTAAGCAACTGTGCTTTTTGAAAAACACTATTAAGAGAATTAAAATAGAGACTTCCCTGATGATCCAGTGGCTAGGACTCTGTGCTCCCAGTGCAACAGGCCTGGGTTCAATCCCTGGTCCAGGAACTAGATCCCACATGCCACAACTAAAAAAACATCCTGCATGCCGCAACTAAGACCCAACACAACCAAATAAATAAATACTTTAAAAAAAAAGAGAGAATTAAAATACACTGAGAGAGCTCACCTAGGAAACATATTCACCTGGTGGTAATATTTCAGGTAAACTGACAAAGAGCAAATGAGAAATAGTTGAAGCTAACTATAATAACACCTCACTGTTTCAAATTGTTAGAGGCATAAATGTATGCTTACCTTCAGTTTTCCCAATAAAAGTTGAAACATTTTTATTAAGAAGATACTATGTGTAAGGTACCACATGGTAGTAATAATGCAGGAAGGTAATGGGAATGTTGTAAATATTTGCAAAATAAGTGAGTAAATAAATATAGCATATTTCCACCTATAAAATATTTTAATTATTTTCAAGAATGATTTTCTATTCTTTTTTTATTTCTTTTTTTTTAAAGGATAAAATTATTATTCAATTTATTATTCCCTATATACAAAAAACCAGTTTGGTAACACATTAAAAGCTTTCACTTTTAGACGAGAATAATTCATAGCTCCCCATTATTCCTACTTCTAGTTAACACTGTCCTGGAGATCTTAGCAAGTACAATAATGCAAGAAAAATAAAACAAGGTATAAGAATTCAGAAAGGAAGAAATATTGTTCTTATTATGAGCACTTCTTTTTTTTTCATATTAATCATCAATTTAATACACATCAGTGAATACATGTCAATCCAAATCTCCCAATTCATCACACCACAACCCCCACCCCCCCACCACTTTCCCTCCTTGGTGTCCATACGTTTGTTCTCTACATCTGTGTCTCAATTTCTGCCCTGCAAACTGGTTCATCTGTATCGTTTTTCTAGATTCCACATATATGCATTAATATACGATATTTGTTTTTCTCTTTCTGACTTACTTCACTCTGTAGGACAGTCTCTAGATCCATCCACATCTCAACAAATGACCCAATTTCATTCCTTTTTATGGCTGAGTAATATTCCATTGTACATATGTACAATATCTTCTTTATCCATTCATCTGTCGATGGGCATTTAGGTTGCTTCCATGACCTGGCTACTGTAAAGAGTGCTGCAATGAACATTGGGGTGCATGTGTATTTTTGAATTATGGTTTTCTCTGGGTATATGCCCAATAGTGGGATTGCTGGGTCATATGGTAATTCTATTTTTAGTTCTTTAAGAAACCTCCATACTATTCTCCATAGTGCCTGTAGCAATTTACATTCCCTCCAACAGTGCAAGAGGGTTCCCTTTTCTCCACACCCTCTCCAACATTTGTTGTTTGTAGATTTTCTGATGATGCCCATTCTAACTGGTGTGAGGCGATACCTCTTTGTAGTTTTGATTTGCATTTCTCTAATAATTAGTGATGTTGAGCAGCTTTTCATATGCTTCTTGGCCATCTGTATATCTTCTTTAGAGAAATGTCTATTTAGGTCTTCTGCCCATTTTTGGAATGGGTAGTTTGTTTTTTTAATATTGAGCTGCATGAGCTGTTTATATATTTAGAGATTAATCCTTTGTCCATTGATTGGTTTGCAAATATTTTCTCCCGTTCTGAGGGTTGCCTTTCCGTCTTGTTTATGGTTTCCTTTTCTGTGCAAAAGCTTTTAAGTTTAATTAGGTCCCATTTGTTGATTTTTGGTTTTGTTTCCATTACTCTAGGAGGTGGATCAGCAAAGATCTTGCTGTGATTTATGTCAAAGAGTTTTCTTCCTATGTTTTCCTCTAAGAGTTTTATAGTGTCTGGTCTTACATTTAGGTCTCTAATCCATTTTTTTTCTTTTGCAGTACACAGGCCTCTCACTGCTGTGGCCTCTCCCACCGCAGAACACAGGCTCTGGATGCACAGGCCCAGCGGCCATGGCCCACGGGCACAGCCGCTCCGCAGCATGCGGGATTCTCCCGGACCAGGGCACAAACCCCTTTCCCCTGCATTAGCAGGCAGACTCTCTACCACTGCGCCACCAGGGAAGCCCTCTAATCCATTTTGAGTTTATTTTTGTGTATGGTGTTAGGGAGTGCTCTAATTTCATTCTTTTACATGTAGCTGTCCAGTTTTCCCAGCACCACTTAATGAAGAGACTATTTTCTCCATTGTATATCCTTGCCTCCTTTGTCATAGATTAGTTGACCATATGTGTGTGGGTGTAACTCTGGGCTTTCTATCTTGTTCCAATGATCTATGTTTCTGTTTTTGTGCCAGTACCATATTGTCTTGATTACTGTAGCTTTGTTGTATAGTCTGAAGTCAGGCAGTCTGATTCCTCCAGCTTTGTTTTTTTTCCCTCAAGACTGCTTTGGCCTTTCAGGGTCTTTTGTGTTTCCATACAAATTTTAAGATTTTTTGTTCTACTTCTATAAAATATGCCATTGATAATTTGATAGGGATTACATTGAATCTGTAGATTGCTTTGGGTAGTATAGTCATTTTCACAATATTGATTCTTCCAATTCAAGAACATGGTATATCTCTCCATCTATTTGTATCATCTTTAATTTCTTTCATCAGTGTCTTATAATTTTCTGCGTACAGGACTTTTGTCTCATTAGGTAGGTTTATTCCTAGATATTTTATTCTTTTGGTTGCAATGGTAAATGGGAGTGTTTTCTTGATTTCACTTTCAGATTTTTCGTCATCAGTGTATAGGAATGCCAGAGATTTCTGTGCATTAATTTTGTATCCTGCTACTTTACCAAATTCATTCATTGGCTCTAGTAGTTTTTTGGTAGCATCTTTAGGATTCTCTATATATAGTATCATGTCATCTGCAAACAGTGACAGTTTTACTTCTTCTTTTCCGATTTGGATTCTTTTAATTCTTGCTCTTCTCTGATTGCCGTGGCTAAGACTTCCAAAACTATGTTGAATAATAGTGGTGAGGGTCGACATCCTTGTCTTGTTCCTGATCTTAGAGAAAATGCTTTCAGTTCTTCACTATTGAGAATGGTGTTTGCTGTGGGATTGTCATATATGGCCTTTATTATGTTGAGGTATGTTCCCTCTATGCCCACTTTCTGTAGAGTTTTTATTATAAACGGTGTTGAATGTTGTCAAAAGCATTTTCTGCATCTATTGAGATGATCATATGGTTTTTATTCTTCAATTTGTTAATATGGTGTTTCATATTGATTGATTTGTGTATACTGAAGAATCCTTGCATCCCTGGGATAAATCCCACTTGATCATGGTGTATGATCCTTTAATGTGATGTTGGTTTCTGTTTGCTGGTATTTTGTTGAGGATTTTTGCATCTATATTCATCAGTCATATTGGTCTGTAATTTTCTTTTTTTGTAGTATCTTTGTCTGGCTTTGGTATCAGGGTGATGGTGGCTTCATAGAATGATTTTGGGAGTGTTCCTTCCTCTGCAATATTTTGGAAGAGTTTGAGAAGGATGGGCGTTAGCTCTTCTCTAAATGTTTGGTAGAATTCACCTGTGAAGCCATCTGGTCCCGGACTTTTGTTTGTTGGAAGATTTTTAATCATGGTTTCAATTTCATTACTTGTGACTGGTCTGTTCATATTTTCTATTTCTTCCTGGTTCAGTCTTGGAAGGTTATCCCTTTGTAAGAATTTGTCCATTTCTTCCAGGTTGTCCATTTTATTGGCACACAGTTGCTTGTATTAGTGTCTTAGGATGCTTTGTATTTCTGCAGTGTCTGTTGTAACCTCTCCTTTTTCATTTCTGATTTTCTTGATTTGAGTCCTCTCCCTCTTCTTCTTGATGAGTCTGGCTAATAGGTTATCAAATTTGTTTACCTTCTCAAAGAACTAGCTTTTAGTTTTATTGATCTTTGCTATTATTTTCTTTGTTTCTATTTCATTTATTTCTGCTCTGATCTTTATGATTTCTTTCCTTCTGCTAAGTTTGGGTTTTGTTTGTTCTCCTTTCTCTAGTTCCTTTAGGTGTAAGGTTAGATTGTTTATTTGTGATTTTTCTTGTTTCTTGATGTAGGCTTGTATAGCTCTAAAATTCCCTCTTGGAACTGCTTTTGCTGCTCCCATAGGTTTGGATAGTCGTGTTTTCATTGTCATTTTTCTATATGTATTTTTTGATTTCCTCTTTGATTTCTTCAGTGATGTCTTGGTTATTTAGTAACGTATTGTTTAGCCTCCATGTGTTTGTCATTTTTATGTTTTTTTACCCTGTAATTAATTTCTAATCTCATAGTGTTGCGGTCAGAAAAGATGCTTGATATGATTTCAATTTTCTTAAATTTTCTGAGGCTTGATTTGTGACCCAAGATGTGATCTATCCTGGAGAATGTTCTGTGCACACCTGAGAAGACAGTGTAGTCTGCTGTTTTTGGAAGGAATTTCCTATAAATATCAATTGAATCTAACTGTTCTATTGTGTCATTTAAAGCTTCTTTTCCTTATTTATTTTCATTTTGGATGATGTGTCCATTGGTGTAAGTGAGGTGTTAAAATTCCCGACTATTATTGTGTTACTGTTGATTTCCTCCTTTAGAGCTGTTAGCAGTTGCCTTATGCATTGAGGTGCTCCTGTGTTGGGTGCATATATAATTGTTATATATTCTTCTTGGATTGATCATTATGTAGTGTCCTTCTTTGTCTCTTGTAACATTCTTTATTTTAAAATCTATTTTACCTGATATGAGTATTGCTACTTCCAGCTTTCTTTTGATTTCCATGTAATATCTTTTTCCATCCCTTCACTTTCAGTCTGTATGTGCCCCTAGGTCTGAAGTAGGTCTCTTTTAGACAGCATATATATGCGTCTCGTTTTTGTATCCCTTCAGCAAGCCTGTGTCTTTTGGTTGGAGCACTTAATCCATTCATGTTTAAGGTAATTATCGATATGCATGTTCCTATTACCATTTTCTTAATTGTTTTGGGTTTGTTTTTGTATGTCCTTTTCTCCTCTTGTGTTTCCCACTTCGAGAAGTTCCTTTAGCATTTTCTGTAGAGCTGCTTTTGTGCGGCTGAATTCTCTTAGCTTTTGCTTGTCTGTAAAGCTTTTGATTTCTCCATTGAATCTGATCAAGATCCTTGCCGGGTAGAATAATCTTGTTTGTAGGTTCTTCCCTTTCATTACTTTAAGTATATCGTGCCACTCCCTTCTGGCTTGTAGAGTTTCTGTTGAGAAATCAGCTGTTAACCTTATGGGATTTCCCTTGTATGTTATTTGTCATTCTTCCCTTGCTGCTTTCAGTAAGTTTTCTTTGTCTTTAATTTTTGTCAGTTTGATTACTATGTGTCTCGGTGTGTTTCTCCTTGGGTTTATCCTGTATGGGACTCTATGCACTTCCTGGACTTGGGTGGCTATATCCTTTCCCATGTTAGGGAAGTTTTCGATTATAATCTCTTCAAATATTTTCTCTGGTCATTTCTCTCTCTCTTCTCCTTCTGGGACCCCTATAATACAAATGTTGTTGCATTTAATGTTGTCCCAGAGGTCTCTTAGGCTCTCTTCATTTCTTTTCATTCTTTTTTCTTTAGTCTGTTCCACAGTAGTGAATTCCACCACTCTGTCTTCCAGGTCACTTATCCGTTCTTCTGCCCCAGTTATTCTGCTATTGATTCCTTCTAATGTAGTTTTCACTTCAGTTATTGCATTGTTCATCTCTGTTTGTTTGTTCTTTAATTCTTCTCAGTCTTTGTTAAACATTTCTTGCATCTTCTCGATCTTTGCCTCCATTCTTTTTCCGAGGTCCTGGATCATCTTCACTATCATTATTCTGAATTCTTTTTCTGGAAGGTTGCGTATCTCTACTTCATTTAGTTGTTTTTCTGGGGTTTTATATTGTTACTTCATCTGGTACATAGCCCTCTGCCTTTTCATCTTGTGTATCTTTCTGTGAATGTGGTTTTTGTTCCACAGGCTGCAGGATTGTAGTTCTTGCTTCTGCTGTCTGCCCTCTGGTGGATGAGGCTATCTAGGTGGCTTGTGCAAGTTTCCTCTGATTTTCTATTCTTAAGACTGAAGTTTTGAATTAAAATAACTATAATTCATCTCCTGAGACTAGATTATTTAAAGCTATTTATTCTAATATATATGGATGGGAGGGAATACTGTATTGAACATAAATCATTTGGAAATTCTTTCTTCTCTAATAATCAATTACTCAACCACAAAGTAATACTACTACTAGTACTAATTAAGTGCTCAGCCTATAAAATATTCCCAGTTTCTTTTTTCCAGAAAATGTTATATATGTCTAACTTTAAAATTTATTATGCTATTAAAAAAAATTATTTACGGCTTCCCTGGTGGCGCAGTGGTTGAGTGTCCACCTGCCAATGCAGGGGACGCGGGTTCGTGCCCCGGTCTGGGAAGATCACACATGCCATGGAGCAGCTAGGCCTGTAAGCCATGGCTGCTGAGCCTGTGCGTCTTGAGCCTGTGCTCCAAAACAAGAGAGGCCACAACAGTGAGCAGCCCGCATACCACAAAAAAAAAAAAAAAAAAAAAATTGAGCATTCATATTTTTGATGAGAAAAGACCAAATTTCTCTATACACCTCTTTGATAGTGGACCCTGAATAAAAATATTAGTGCTATAATCACTTTCATATGTTCATTAGAGGTTTATATATAAGATAAATATTACAAAATATACAACTACACTGCTGGGAGAATCATCTATAAAACCTTGTACTTCATTTATATTTTATTCAATATAACATTAAAGTAATATGTCAGAATTATATATTTAATTCAGTATTTAAATTATTTTTTTATTGAAATGCTTATATTGATGTGTTATGTTGAACCATTTTCATTCTTTCTAGACGGAAAGAGATGTATCAGAAAAGACTAGCATCTTTAGTGCCAAATTCACTAATCATATACATATTTCCATTGTGCTTTCATAAGACTGTGAAATTGAGGAACTTGCATACAGTTTTTCTTTCATTATTCATAGTTACAATGAATTATAAATTACTTTAAAATAGAAAGTATTTTTAAATTATGTTATCTGGGAAAGGAAATTATTGCTATTTAGTCCTTCGTAATGGAATTAAGTAATAAAATTGCTATATGTAAATATATTCATAGTAAAATATTAACCCAAACCCCACAAAACAATGTCATAACACATATTTCTATGCACAGTATATAATAGTAAGATGACTTAATCAATAAAGTGTATTAAAAACTCCATTTAAGTGGTATTGTAAACATGAAAATGGTTCGTTCTCTAATTGAAATAAATTTTTCTGAGTAAAATTATCAGAGAGAGTCCAAGAACAAGGTGACCCATTTTAAAGTATAGTCATTCATGATACATATAAAATTATAAGATTCATTCATGTCATTTCAACATGAAGTGGGTAAAAATATAAGTGATAGATAATATATTACAGATTTCTCTATCATCTCACCATTTGTTTATTCTAGGAATGGAAGAAGAGAATTAAAATAAAATAGTTTTAATTTACACAAGGAAATACATTAGGTGGTGTCTAATTTTATTTGCAATCCACTTACATGCAACAAATATAATTGTTTCTTATCTGTATTTCAGGTATATGTGAAGTGAATTAAGTGAGGTACACAGAGGTCATTTACTTGTGATTTATATTAATATTTACCTAAATACAGTATATGTATGGTATATGATGAACTATTAAAATTATGAATGTCCATCCACCAAGTTCCATCCCAAATTTGAAAGGTATACCATAAAAGTAACTTGGTGATTATCAACAGAAGCTAAATTCCTCAGAATATGGACATTTTGGCTCCCTGAATTTTCTTGAGGTGAAATACAATTTATATTTTTTTAAGAACTGACACTGGAGAAAAATAATTTACAGCATATAAAGGATATGATGTATGAATATTCATGTCAAAAAAGTTTTTTCTTAGGAATCAGAAAATTTTAGGAAATAATACTTTCTTTTTTAAAAAAAATAAAATAAGACTAAATGAAATATGAGAATTAAATCATATTTAGAATCCAAAATGTTATTATGAAAACTATAGTAGTTAAAGAGATAAACATGAGAATGTGCTCAAAGAAAGTAAAGTGATAATATTTAAAGTAATGAGAGAGAAAATGTGCATAAGAAATAAGAAAAATACATTCTATATAATTGCAAAATTCTTAGAGACTTAATAAGGAAAGTCATCTGAGCTATAAAATAATTCAGTATGAAAGTATTTCTCATGCAGACATGGTCTTAATGGAGTATTCTTAAAAATATTCTTTCCAAAATGATTTAAAGGATTTAACAAAGAAACATTACTGTTTCAAGCAATACAAAGTAGAATCATTACTGATTCAAGCAATACAAAGTAGAATCCATCTGTATTAGTTAAGATCCTTATCATTGAAAATGAGAGAAAGCCTTATTTAACTATTTAAGTGTAAAAGAAGAGAGAGAGGGACTTTTTTCATCACCTAATTAAAAATTCCTGGGGAAAAGTAAAGCGTTTTAATGCTGCTGCATCTGAGGATCTGAGGTGTGCATGCAAGCATACACAAGACTTTCTTTTTCCTACTCTGCTTTCTTTTGTGGTGGTTCCATTATCAGTGATCTCTCTCTAAATGGTAAAAGATGGATGAGAACACCACTTGGATCACATCTTGCATTTTCAGTATCTTTAGAAGAAACCTTGGGAAGTCCTGGACTTATTTTTCACTACTTTGATGTATCTGGATTGGATCATTTTTAAAACCACGAACCAAACACACTTGGTTTGATGGCACACTCCTAGCTGGTCTTGCCTGGGACAGACCTTTTTTCCTGGAGTCTGAGTGTGGGACTAACTCATCCATAGCACCTAGAGTGAGAATCAGCAAGGAATGCTTACTCACGGAAAACTGGGGGGCTTACAGCAGAGGAAGAGTGGAAGTATGCGGAGAAGCTAAAACAATAGACATCTCCTAAATAAATTATGTGAAAAGAATACTGACAGGAGATATGTTTCAAAATTGGTATGTTCAGCCAAGTTATGGTACTTATATGATAACAAAATTGAGATATGCTTAAATGTACACAACTCATCACCACCTTTGAACTCTTTTTGACAAAGAAATACTCAATGCATACTCTAACCTACTGGTTCTAAAGTATGATTCCCAGATCAGCATCAGCATTATTGGATGGCTTTTTTTTTTTTTTTTTTAAAGTTGTTTTTTTTTTTTTTTTTTTTTTAATAATACACAATGTATTTATTTATTTATTTATTTATGGCTGTGTTGGGTCTTCATTTCTGTGCATGGGCTTTCTCTAGTTGTGGCAAGTGGGGGTCACTCTTCATCGCGGTGCGCAGGCCTCTCACTATCGCGGCCTCTGTTGTTGCGGAGCACAGGCTCCAGACGCGCAGGCTCAGTAATTGTGGCTCACGGGCCCAGTTGCTCCATGGCATGTGGGATCTTCCCAGACCAGGGCTCGAACCCGTGTCGTCTGCATTGGCAGGCAGATTCTCAACCACTGCGCCACCAGGGAAGCCCTATTGGATGGCTTTTTAGAATTGCAAGTGTTCAGGTCCCATCCAAGATGTACCAGAATCATGGGATATGGCAATGTTTGCTTTAAGAAACTCTCCAGATTCTCATGTACAGTGAAGTTTGAGAACCACTGCTTTAGTTAATCAACAGATGAATAAGAGACCCATTCACACAATAGGTTTTATATCTTCATCAAAAAATAGCAGAATAAGTTAAAAAATTTAGAATTTTTTTTAAATTGGAAATACCTCATTATTATTATAACAGTGACAACTTTTAAAAATAAGCAAACAATACACAAACATATAAAGTAAAATAGAAAACTAATGCTTCATGCCTCATCTCACTAATAATTATTTTAATACTCTGTCATATAGCTTTATAAAACAATACAATGCCTAAAACATAATTGTATTGTACTGGTTATACTTGATAGGATGTATCCAAAACAACTTAAAATTTCCCATCAGTCACTGTTTATATGCATTTTGTTTCTTTCTTGTCACTCAAATTGCAGGTAGTTTTCATAGATTTTTAAACATTTATGAATAAGGAAAGTGATCCAGATTGTTTTGGAAGTGGAGATAGATGTGAAATAGGAAAGGTCTTATTTGACTAATACAGTAATGATATTTTGTTCTCTGTGCAAGACAGTTTTGAAGGGGAGGTTCTCAACAATATATTGTCATTATTTTTGCTTTAAACATTTAGTGACCTTTTAAATAGATAAAAATAAGAAAATATATTTTATATACACTTGTATGTTCACCAACTTTGGTAGTTCATTTAGTATCATTTTCCTGCCTGAATCTTTTCCTTAACATTTCTTCTGATGTTGATATTCAGGTGATGAATTACTTTAACCATTATATGTGTGATAAAGTCTTTATAAATATTTAAGACTTAAAACTTACTGATGTTAAGTCTTTATAAAGTCTTTATACCACTTTCATTTTTGAAAGATATTTTTGCTGGGTAAAGAATTCTGCAGTGACATTTTTATTCCTCAGAAAAATATGAAAGAAAGAACAAGAAACAGATGACACAAATAGAAAACAAATAGCAAGATGGTAGAAATGCACACTATTATCAACTAAAACAACTACATCAAAATATACATTCTTTTGAAATGAATGCATACAGAACATATACCAACAGACATTATGTTCCATAAAACAAGTCTCAATAAATATAATTTATCTATCTATCTATATATTGATTAGTGGGATGCAGTTAAAGTAGTGTTTTGAGGAAAACTTATAACAATGAATATCAATATTAGAAAAGAATAAAAAGGTACAAATCAATTATCTCAGCTTACCCTCTAAGAAGCTAGAAAAAAAAAGAGAGCAAATTTAACCCTAAATAAGAAGATAGAAAATAATATCAAAACAAAATTAATTAAATTAAAGACAAAAATGATACATAAAAATCAATAAAATTAAAGCTGGTTCTTTCAGAGGGCCAATAAAATTGATAAGCATTTACCCAGACTGATCAAGAAAAACAGAAGATACAACTTAATAATAACAACATTAGGAATGAGAGAGGTGACATAATTACAGATCCTACAGAAATTAAAAGGATGATAACAAAATATGAATACTATTATGCCAATGAGTTTTAAAATTTTGGTAAAATGTACAAATGCCTTGAAAGATACAAGCTTCAAAAGCTCATTCAAGAGGAAATTTGTAGGCAGGGTAGCTCATTTCTATTAAAGAAATTGATTTGTAGTTATAAACCTTACAACAAAGAAAACTCTAGCTTCATTAGTGAATTCTTCACAGTTAGTTTGAATGCATTCTTTTTAGTTCAGAATTACTTTGTATTGAAAGGGTACAAATAAGATTTCATTCTTCTGTTCATATTGATATGAAGTTCTATCTACTTAATTCTCAAAGGAAATGTTCGTGAATAATTTGCATTCTCTTTTTTGATCTACCTCAATAAACTGCAAACTTAATGGATTACTATCAACAGAGGAAACTCATCTAAAGAAGGAATATAAAATAGTTCTAAGTAATCCTTGAACTTAAAATTCTTCAAATCCTGAGTGTGTGTAAATTAAAGGTTATAAGGTGAGTGATAGCCCAAACAAGTTCTGAAATATTTAACTGTCGCTGGTAATAATTTATAAAGTAGGTATGTAGACATTTGCCTGATAGATCTGAGGAGCATTTTAATGGAGTACAATGAAGACAGAGAGCTCCATTCTGGTACCACTGAGCAGACAGCTGCCTCATGAAACACTTCTCAGGCAAATCACATTGATCGTCACCATGATGGCTGCTCAGATTAGACAGGAAGGCACACTTCTGTGAATCTTAAAAGGCCATTTCTGTCTCTTGTGAAGTTATTCAACTTTGTTTTCATTTTATGGAGCCTGGCTGAGCTCTAACCCACACAGGATTTGACAGACCGACTTTTATAAAATACCTGGGAAAGAGTGATTTTTACTGAAACATAAATTACAAATTTCACAGAATAAACTGAACTTGGCATTAACCTGAGATACTATAAGATGATATTTTTTATTTATTACTTTTTTCATATATTATTTATAGGTAGATTCATATTTTTTGTGACATGATTTGATTTGTTACAGTTTAGAATGTGATACCTGACAGTAGGAAGGCAAACTTTGCACAGTACATGTTAAATTATTTTGAAACCTAATTTATATGGTTTATGAACCACTAGAAATTATTAAGACACCCTAAGGAAAACATCAAACAACTGTTCTTGGACAGTCAATAAGATGATGATTTGATATGCTGAAAGCAACCTCCCAAATGCATTGCTGTCATTCTTTATACAGTATCATGCCCAACAGTGACATAACACAAAATGTGGTTTCCTGTATTTTCCAGAAATGATTTGTTTCTAGGATTTGTAAACTTGCAGCAATGTAAAATCAAAGCAAACAATATCAATGTTCAAACTATGTCCATAAAATTATATCTAAAAACAAGTGCAATCTACTATTAAAGATACCATCAGCAGGATACCAGGCAGTGCTGCTCAGAAATCATGTAATGTTTTTTGTTTGATTGTTTGTTTTGACTACTAAACACAATTGGCCAAACTAAACAAGTATAAGCACATTCTTTTTAAAATGCTGCTACAAAATGTAAACATTCCTAGGGGACTGAAGGCCTTTGTCATGAATTTTGTGAATCTTTCAAATAAGGGATGGTTCCCAGCTGAATGATGATTGCTGGAGAATGAGAATGACCTTCAGAGGATGATTTCTGTGTTCCACAGCATCTTATCACATATCAGGACCTAGTGTCATTTTTCAAGCCTCAGTCTTTGCCACTCCCCCTCTGTGTGCACTGGCTTCTTTATCTGCCAAGTTCAGGCCTCTCTCAGTTCCTAGTCCATTTGAGGCTTAAAGCTGTAAACACTAAAACCACCCATATTTCCTCTTCTCAGGCAGGTCATTATTGCATCTTCCCTTCTATTATCCTGACTTCGGACACAGGATTCCAGGGGTGACCAATAGCCCTAAAATGAGATACAGTGGAAAAGCAGACACTCAGTGCTCTGTCCCAGCAGCCTCAGTCCAGCCCTAATTCAGCTTCTACTCTCATACTTGGGTTCCTTAATCTGCAACTCAGAGCCAACTAAGTCCTATTTCCTCACCTCCTGTCACCAGTCTTCTAGTTGCTAGCTTGCGTATCTGTACCAGTAACTAACCTAGTGCTTTAGTTTCTCATGAACATGAAAGCCTGTCAGGGTCTGCTCCTTTCACCTCTCTACACAAGCACGGCACTTGGCAATGTCTACCTGAGTACAACCTCCAAATCTCAAATACTGTCTGATAAGACTCTGCATATCACCAACCCTACTTATTCCCATCTGAGAAAATTCTCTTTGAACCTGTAGCATTGACCATTAGTATCATGAACAGAGCATATTTGCTTCCTCTCCCTCCAACATCCACCTGAATATATAATTTTATATGACTCGTGATAATTTGTTTGATGGCTATTTTCTCCATGACCCCAAGGACTTGTATGTTTTTCTGTTCCCCACATTTTCTTCAGAATTTAGCACAGTACTTAGCATATGGTAGGTGGTCCATACAAGTATAAATAGTAATCATGTTAAAACTAGGAAAAACAAAAACTCTTTTCCCTATACCCACCCCAATTACTCAGAAGGATTAAGCAGAATAAATGGAGATATAGACTCCTAAAGAGGAGGACCAAGGGTGGGTTCATGTTCAGACACCAACTGAGTCATATTTCTACAAGTTGGGTTTGAAATGGAATCAAAGAAAACCAATAAAAGTCCCACTTCCATTTAGAGGTAGAAAGTTACAAGAGAAAATTGCTACCCTTTTAATTTAGCAATAAGAAAAACCTGGATAATAAACAAAATTGTACATTTTCCTGAACCTACCAGGGATGATTAAGGAGACTTTATCATTCCATGTAGTCTGTTCCATTATATCTGATATCTTTTTTGAAACTCCGCATCATAAATATATTTTGTTAGAGAACCTGTATGGAAATTTATTTATTTAACTGAATAGCTCCTTAAGTATATGAAAATATTGCTCTGCCATACAGAAAAAAATATACCTTTTTAAAAACCCTGGTCATCTGACATAACATCACAAAAATGTAAGTGTATTTGCCAATGACTGTGATATAATTTAAAATATACATTACTTGTAATATACAATCTAGTATATAAAATATAATAAATAATGCATAAATGATATGCCTAATGAAATATGTAATATATAATAAATCCAAGTCATATCTTAACATAACACTATGCTGTGAAAACATATAATTTATTTCTTTCATTAATAGGCATCTTTGTTGTCCGGTATATATCTCAGGGCTATGGTAAAAAAACAGCACATGTTCCAAAGAGTTGACTGAAGAGAGTTTAAGGTAGAGACAATTTAAAGTCTTAGATGCAGTTCAGAGAAACCCACAGAAGATAACAGACAGTACTGCCTTTCATGAACCTAAAGGGAAATGGTCCAAAAAGAGCTGGGTCTATGTGAGAGGGCTGCCCAAAAGAAGCTGTGCCTTTGATATTCAGCCACTGTCAACTACAGCCTTCATGGAGGGAGAATCAAGGGGAGTACGAAGAAAAAAATCTTTTGCTCTCTGTATTAGTCTGCTAGGGCCACATGACAAAACACCTGACTTGGGTGGCTTAACAAGAGAATTTTATTTTCTCATAGTTCTGGGGGCTTAGAAGTCTGAGATCAAAGTGTTGGCAGATTTGGTTTCTTCTGAGACTTCTCCTTGGCTTTACATGGCCTTTTTGCCCATGCATGTACATCCCTGGTGTCTCTCCCTGCATGTTCTAATTTCCTTTTCTTATAAGGACACCAGTGAGATTGCCTTAGATCCCACTATGAGGGCCTCAATTCTAGTTATTTACCTCTTTTAAATGCCCTATCTTCAAACACGGTCACATTCTGAGACACTGGGAGTGAATTTTTCAACATATGAATTTTGTGGGGACACAATTCAATCTGCAGCACCCGCTAATCATGAGTTCCTCTCATTGGCCAAAGCCACCTAGAGGCCAGAGGGCACAAAAATCCTGCATGCAATTCTTGGAGGTCAGGAGGGTTCTATGGAGAGGGGAATGGAAAATATTTAGCGCTCTTGAGTAATATTTTCTATATTTGTTTTAGCAAAGTATAAGACAAAATATTTACTTCTATTACAAAACATAAAAATATTATCAACTTAATATTTCATTAAATTTGTTTAATAAAATATGGTATTTCCATTTGAAACATCCTAATATTTCAATTTACTCATAATATCTTAGCAAGATATCTGACTGGTGTCTTTATAAGAGGAGGAGATGAAACGTACAGGGAGATGCCAGGGGTATGTGCACACAAAGGAATGACCACATGAGGACACAGGAGAAGGCAGTCATCTGCCAACCAAGCTGAGAGGCCTCAGAAGAAGCCAAACCTGCCTACACCTTGATCTCAGACTTCTAGCCTCTAGAACTATGAGCAAATAAATTTCTGATGGTTAAGCCACCTAGTCTGTGGTATTTTATTATTGCAGACCTAGAAAACTAATACAAATAGCTTATAAGAAATAAAATTATTTTCAAATTCTCTGCTAGGTAGATGCAAGTATAGACATTTAATGATATAATATTTTTAACCTTCACATTAGCAAAATTTTAAAGTCTTATAAAGATAAGTATTGGAAAGAATATGATGGAATTATTGCTCACATAAACCACTGGTGATAGTGTAAATTAATAAATTTCCTGCCATTTTCTATTCTAAGCCTAGGTTATTTTCACAATTAGGATTAGTGTTACATTGTGTGCAAATGTACGTCTTGCTCTTTAACTGAGCAAAGGAAAATAAGTGATTTTGCAAATGATTCTGTTATCGTAAATACAATTTCAACTACTGTCTGATGTTCATTTTAATGGATTTCATATAATTACTTAAACCGTCAGATATATTTAAAATCTAGATTACATTCTTTTTATTTATTTCCATTATCATTATTAACTCTGCAGTGAACATTATTCTGTATAAAACTTTGCATACAGAGGCTTATTTCTTTTAGCTAGATTCCTAGAAGAGGAAATGGTGGGTCTATAAATATGAAGATCTTATAGAATCTTGAGATACTCAAGATACTGTCAAAGGATTTCTAGAAGAATTATACCTATTTATAATCCTCTCACATGGTGTGATTTTTTTACTTCTCCTAACCCTGTATCTGTTTCTGATAAGAATGATTCTATATTTTGTCTTGGCAAAATAAAACAATTTTCCTAAAAATCACTCCTGCAAATTTTTAAAATAATAAACTGTCATGTACATGTAAGAAAATAAAATCAAATGTCCTATTTTCTTAAACATACTGAAAGTCTCCAAACAATGGATTAATTTTATTTTCAATTTTTACTTTAAAAATCAAGCTCTCATATTTTCAGTTCTGAGGTTAGGCATTAAATCTAGGAAATTAATATAAATTTGTTTATAATTCATGCAATGCTACCTATACATTTTACAAAACACTCGGGGAAATAAAAGGTTATTATTTGTCCAATCACCATAGCTCTGTACTACTACAAAGTCTAACAGAGTCTGTCTTACTTTACTTTTGGAAAGGTAATATCTCTGACAGCTAAGATAAATTCTGCAGAAATAGAATTCTTATCTGTTTGTTTATTTGAGGGAATGGTATAACCTACTACAATTACCTCTTTCCAAGTATGCAGTCAGGTTCTCATCTCCATTCTGATCTTGTCATTCCACAAGAATTTTACTTACATTATCTCAAATATGTCATTGAAAGTCCCACACTGCAAGGACTCTCAGTGTCTCTTCCTGAATTTTATCTTATTATTCTTTGGTTGATCATGGCCTTCAAGACTATTATGCTTTTGAAAACTTGTTTGTCAACACCTGAAGATTAGTCTGAAAATATCTGCAATCTAACTGTACCTGTGACAAATAGATAGGTTTCCAAAAACTTGGTTGATTTATACTCAGTTAATTAAAAATGATTGTTAGAAAGCATTTTCTTCCTTCTTACTTAGTTTCCATTTTGCTTTACCCGCACAGATACTTTCTCTCAAATTCCAGACATTTAATTAAATTGCTCCTTTAAATTGTCCATACACGTAACATAAAACATTACATTTTAATCACAATGAGTAAAGGCTCTGTGGTACAATTCTTTTATTGAAGATACAACAGAAACCATTTTCTTAGGCTTAACTATTTCTCTATAGAGCTTATTTTTGGTATGCTTTATTTCACTTGTCAAAGACTATGAGCCACCTGAATGGGTTTGCTATTGTTACCTAGCTTGATATTACCTCAGGGGTTGTAATTAATTCAGATCTGTGTAAGCTATTCCCACACTTGATTAAAAAAAACACAAACATATTGTTCTCTCTTTTTAGTCCTCCCATTTAGTCATATGTCAAAAGAAGAAAAGAAAAAATTTGCTTGTTTTTTCAGGTTGCATATCTGTTAATGGACCTGAGATATATGTATATAACACTACATGATGCAAAAAAAAAACCCTACATGAATTTTTTATTAACATACTATGAAACCAATAAAATGACATATTTTGAACACAATATACGATCTATTTCTTGATACTTATATTACCTGTATTCTTAAAAGTTATTACCTAAGAGGACTCACAATAATAATGAAAGTTTATGTGAATTTTATTTATGGAATGAACTAGATCATGTGTTTGTGTGTGTGTGTGTGTGTGTGTGTGTGTGTGTGTGCGCGCTGCATATAAGTAAAGTCATACTTAGAATTTTGTGCTAGCCAACATTTTCAGGTCTCTAAAATGTGTAAAGATATATTCCTCATGTCAGAAAATCTATGAGACAATGAACATTTATTCAGACACATTCTAATTTTTCAAAAGAAACGATTTGCAATATAAAATAACTTTAGGGATGGACCTTCAAGATGGCGGAGGAGTAAGCAGTGGAGGTCACCTTCCTCCCCACAAATACATCAGAAATACATCTACAGGTGGAATAACTCCTACAAAACACCTACTGAATGCTGGCAGAAGACCTCAGACCTCCCAAAAGGCAAGAAACTCCCCATGTACCTGGGTAGGGCAAACGAAAAAAGAAAAAACAAAGACAAAAGAATAGGGATGGGACCTGCACCTCTGGGAGGGTGCTGTGAAGGAGGAAAAGTTTCCACACACTAGGAAGTCCCTTCACTGGCAGGGACAGGGGCAGGGGGCACAGAAGCTTTGGAGCCACAGAGGAGAGCCCAGCAACAGGGTGCAGAGGGCAAAGCGGAGAGATACCTGCACAGAGGATCAGTGCTAACCAACACTCACTAGCCTAAGAGGCTTGTCTGCTCACCCACTGGAGTGGGTGGGGACTGGGAGCTGAGGCTGGGGCTTTGGAGGTCAGACCCCAGGGAGAGGACTGGGGTTGGTTGCATGAACACAGGCTGAAGGGGGCTACTGCGCAACAGCTATCTGGGAGTGAGTCTGGGAAAAAGTCTGGAACTGCCTAAGAAGCAAGAGGCAATTGTTTGAGGGTGCACAAGAAGAGGGTATACAGAGAACCACCTAAATGAGCTCCAGATATAGGTGTGAGCTGTGGCTATCAGCGCGGACACCAGAGATGAGCATGAAATGCTAAGCATGCTGCTGCAGCCACCAATAAGCCTGTGTGCAAGCACAGGTCACTATCCACACCTCCCCTCCCGGGAGCCTGTGTAGCCCACCACTGCCAGGGTCCTCTCATCCAGGGACAACTTCCCCAGGAGATCACACGGCATGCCTCAGGCTGTTGCAACGTCACACCTGTCTCTGTCACCACAGGCTCACCCCACATTCCATACCCATCTCTCCCCCTGGCCTGAGTGAGCCAGAGCCCCCTAATCAGCTGCTCCTTTAATTCCCTCCTGTCTGGGCGAAGAAGAGACACCAGAGGGCAACCTACATGCAGAGGCAGGGCCAAATCCAAAGTATAACCTGAGGAGCCATGCAAACAAAGAAGAGAAAGGGCAATTTTTCCCAGCAGCCTCAGGAGCAACGGATTAAATCTCCAAAATCAACTTGATGTACCCTGCATCTGTGGAATACCTGAATAGACAATGAATCAACCCAATATTGAGGTGGTGGACTTTGGGAGCAACTGTAGACTTGGGGTTTCCTGTGTGTGACTAACTAGTTTCTGATATATATGGTTATATTAGTTTTTAGTGCTTGTTATCATTGGTGGCTTTCTTTATTGGTTTTTGCTCTCTTCTTTTTTAAAAATTTTTTGTATTAAAAATTTTTTTGTATTTTAATAATTTAAAAAATATTTTTATTTTAAAAACTTTATTTATTTTTTCTTTCTATTTTTTCTCACTTTTCTTCTGAGCCATGTAACTGACAGGGCCTTGGTACCCCAGCAGGTTGTCAGGCCTGACTCTTGGAGGTGGGAGAGCTGAGTTCAGGACACTGGAACACCAGAGACCTCCTGGCCCACATAATATCAATGGGTGAGAGCTCTCCTTGAGATCTCTGTTTCAATGATAAGACACAGCTCCACTCAACGACAAGCAAGCTACAGTGCTGGGCACCCCATGCCAAACAAGTAGCAAGACAGGAACACAATCCCACCCACTAGCAGAGAGGCTGCCTAAAATCATAATAAGTTCACAGACACCCCAAAACACACCACCGGATGCAGTTCTGTCCACCAGAAAGACAAGATTCAGCCTCATCTACCAGAACACAGGCAGCAGTCCCCTACACCAGGAAGACTACATAACCCACTGAATCAGGCTTACCCACTGGGGGCAGACAAAAAAACAATGGGAACTACAAACGTGCAGCCTGCGAAAAGGAGACCCCAAACACAGTAACAGCTGATGAAGGATCAAGGAAAAAACCCACCAGACCAAACAAATGAAGATGAAATAGGCAGTCTACCTGAAAAAGAATTCAGAGTAATGATAGTAAAGATAATCCAAAATCTTGGAAATAGAATGGAGAAAATACAAGAAATGATTAACAAGGACATAGAAGAACTAAAGAGCAAACAAACAATGATGAACAACACAAAAAATGAAATTAAAAATTCTCTATAAGGAATCAATAGCAGAATAACTGAGGCAGAAGAACCGATAAGTGACCTGGAAGATAAAGTAGTGGGAATAACTATTGCAAAGCAGAATAAAGAAAAAAAGAATAAAAAGAATTGAGGACAGTCTCAGAGACCTCTGGGACAACATTAAATACACCAACATTCGAATTACAGGGTTCCCAGAAGAAGAAGAGAAAAAGAAAGAGACTGAGAAAATATTTGAAGAGATTATAGTTGAAAACTTCCCTAATATGGGAAAGGAAAGAGTCAGTCGAGTCCAGGAAGGGCAGAGAGTCTCATACAGGATAAATGCAAGGAGAAACATGCTAAGAGACATATTAATTAAACTATCAAAAATTAAATACAAAGAAAAAATATTAAAAGCAGCAAGGGAAAAGCAACAAATAACATACAAGGGAATCCCCATAAGGTTAACAGCTGATCTTTCAGCAGAAACTCTGCAAGCCAGAAGGGAGTGGCAGGACATATTTAAAGTGATGAAAGGGAAAAACCTACAACCAAGATTACTCTACCCAGCAAGGATCTCATTCAGATTCAACAGAGAAATTAAAACCTTTACAGACAAGCAAAAGCTAAGAGAATTCAGCACCACAAAACCAGCTTTACAACAAATGCTAAATGAACTTCTCTAGGCAGGAAACACAAGAGAAGGAAAAGACCTACGATAACAAACCCAAAACAATTACAAAAATGATAATAGGAACATACATATCGATAATTACCTTAAATGTAAAAGGATTAAATGCTCCAACCAAAAGCCATAGACTGGCTGAATGGATACAAAAACAAGACGTGTATATATGCTGTTTATAAGATCCCAGTTCAGAGCTAGGGACACATACAGACTGAAAGTGAGAGGATGGAAAAAGATATTCCATGCAAGTGGAAATGAAAACAAAGCTGGAGTAGCAATTCTCATATCAGACAAAATAGATTTTAAAAGAAGACTATTACAAGAGACAAAGGACAGTACATAATGATCAAGGGATCAATCCAAGAAGAAGATATAACAATTGTAAATATTTACGTGCTCAACATAGGAGCACCTCAATACATAAGGCAAACGCTAACAGCCATAAAACGGGAAATTGACAGTAACACAATAATAGTAGGGGACTTTAACATCCCACTTTCACCAATGGACAGCTCAACCAAAATGAAAATAAATAAGGAAACACAAGCTTTAAGTGATACATTAGACCAGATGGACTTAATTGATAATTATAGAACATTCCATCCCAAAAGCACAGAATACACTTTCTTCTCAATACTAATGGAACATTCTCCAGTATAGATCATATCTTGAGTCACAAATCAAGCCTTGGTAAACTTAAGAAAATTGAAATCATACCAAGTGTCTTTTCAGACCACAACACTATGAGACTAGATATCGATTACATGCAAAAAACTGTAAAAAATACAAACACATGGAGGCTAAACAATATGATACTAAATAACCAAGAGATCACTGAAGAAATCAGAGGAAATCAAAAAAATACCTAGAAACAAATGACAATGAAAGCAGGATGGCTCAAAACCTATGGGATGTAGAAAAACAGTTCTAAGAGGGAAGTTCAATCCTACCTCAAGAAACAAGGAACACCTCAAATAAACAACCTCACCTTATACCTAAAGCAATTAGAGAAAGAAGTCCAAAAAACCCCAAAGTTAGCAGATGGAAAGACATCATAAATATCAGATCAGAAATAAATGAAAAAGAAATGAAGGAAACAACAGCAAAGATCAATAAAACTAAAAGCTGGTTCTTTCTTTGAGAAGATAAACAAAATTGATAAACCATTAGCCAGACTCATCAAGAAAACAAGGGAGAAGACTCAAATCAACAGAATTAGAACTGAAAAAGGAGAAGGAACAACTGACACTGCAGAAATACAAAGGATCATGAGAGATTACTACAAGCAACTAAATGCCAATAAAATGGAAAACATGGAAGAAATGGACAAATTCTTAGAAAAGCACAACCTTCCAAGACTGAACCAGGAAGAAATAGAAAATATAAACAGACTAATCACAAGCACTGAAATTGAAACTGTGATTAAAAATCTTCCAACAAACAAAAGCCCAGGACCAGATGGCTTCACAGGCGAATTCTATCAAACATTTACAGCAGAGATAACACCTATCCTTCTGAAACTCTTCCAAAATACAGCAGATGGAGGAACACTCCTAAACTCATTCTACAAGGCTACCACCACCCTGATACCAAAACCTGACAAAGATATTACAAAGAAAGAAAACTACAGGCTAGTATCACTGATGGACATTGATGCAAAAATCCTCAACAAAATACTAGCAAACAGAATCCAGCAGCACATTAAAAGGTTCACACACCATGATCAGGTGGGGCTTAATCCAGGTATGCAAGGATTCTTCAGTATACACCAATCAATCAATGTGATAAACCATATTAAAAAATTGAAGGAGAAAAACCATATGATCATCTCAATAGATGCAGGAAAAGCTTTTAACAAAACTCAAAACCAAGTTAAGATCAAAACTCTCCAGGAAGTGGGCACAGAGGGAACTTACCTCAACATAATAAGGCCATATATGACAAACCCACAGCAAACATCATTCTTAATGATGAAAAACAGAACCCATTTCCTCTAAGATCAGGAACAAGACAAGGTTGCCCATTTTTGAGTCCTTCCTACTGGACTTCATATTGTTTCCCATGACCCGTATAGTTTATGGTTAGGTAAAATGCAACTTAACTATAATGACATGAATTATTTTACATGTTTATATTACACATACTTTAATCACTTTCACACTTCTGGGTTATTAAATGTGGCTTTTTATATCTTGGCAATTTCATTAAGTAACTTCAAACTGTAGCACAAGAACTAACAAAGAATAATTATAGTCCCTCTTACAGATATAAAGTGTCCTTGTAAAATATAGGAAAGAATCTTTAACTATTGGATAAATAATTTTTGGCATTGCTGGTGGAGTATTTTTCTGGATGAACTTCCAGTTCCACATTCTTAAGAGATAATTGATAGTTGAAAATAAAATTTTACAATAAATGTTATTTCATATTCTTAGCAAGCTTTCTAGATTTTCTGTGTTATTTATTATTTTGAATAGTCATTCTTATTTTACTTGTCTAAGCATTTATGAACATTCTGTTTATGCCAGCAATAGGTATTTGGTATGATTTTTATATTGCTTATGTCAACATAATTATATCTAGAGTTTCATTTCACTGTGATTTTAATGTAAAAATTGAGTTTGTAATACAGAGTATATTGCAATACTTATACAATATTTGAATTGTGTTTCAAAATGCATATACTTAATTTTTTTTTTTTTTCTGGTACGCGGGCCTCTCCCTGTTGTGGCCTCTCCCATTGTGGAGCACAGGCTCCGGATGCGCAGGCCCAGCAGCCATAGCTCATGGGCCCAGCCGCTCTGTGGCATGTGGGATCCTCCCGGACCGGGGCACGAACCCACGTCCCCTGCATCGGCAGGCGGACTCTCAACCACTGCGCCACCAGGGAAGCCCAATATACTTAATTTTTAAGGAAAAAACACAATAGCTTTTCTCTGAATGGTGATAACTTTGTGTTATTTTGTATAATTTGTCCTGAAAAACAACATGAATTATAGCTGTGGAGAATAATAAAGTGAACACTATAACATTTTACTTTTTCTATAATTCTATTAAAATATTATTATTTTATCATTTATAGATAATTATGTACATGCATATTTTGTAATTATTCTCATAGATAATATGACTAATCCAGGTTGTTCCAGATTGTTCTATGACCATATGTAGCTAATCAACAATCTCTTAAGGTTAGCCTTCTTGGGTCTCAAATACAGTCTGAGATTTCAACCAGAGCTCCTGTAAATTTTGAGTTTTAAACTCAAACTTTTGTCTCTCCATAACAGATTACTGAAATCACTGTCAGCTTGTTAGCTACCCAGTTTGCTTGTTTATTTGTTTGTTTTTTTGCTTTGGGTCTGGACATCTCAACCCGAGCACTGAGAGATTAGAATTTGGCAAATGCCTTGAGGGAATATTGCATGCAGAATTTTAGCCTTGCTTAATTTGAAATTTAAGTCCCAATCTTCTAGGCAGTTCGAATTCCAACTCATCCTCCCCATCTCAGCAAGGCCCCTGCAAGTCACTGACCTAGTTTTATCCTCAACTTTTATTCCCTGCACTGTGAATTAGAAAATCAACTGAGGGATACAGCAGAGGCAAATGTGATGCTCACTTTCTTGTGCCTTGCTTGTCTGTGAAATTTTTCATCCATTGCATCCTATCTTACTTAGTTGTTCCCCACTACCTTTCAACAATTGTTTTATGTATTTTACACAGCCTTTATAGTTATTTTCTGTTAGGGGTTTAGTATAAGAAAGTACTTTAGAATGTTGGAAATAGAAACACATAAAAATTGAATGTCTTGCTTGCATAAGTTAATTTTGTTTTCACTAATTTTGGTTTTATTTCCTAAATGTAATGAAAATATTAAGGCATTGATCTTAATATTTTTAAACAAGAAAATGGAACCAGCAAGAAAGTAGCCATAATCTGTAATCTTATAGTCTCTTTTTGCAAATTTCCCTTAACTTTTTGGCTCTCACTTAGTTACCATTTGTTGCTTTGCATTTGAAAAAATAATCTAATAGGAAAAATCTCATTTTTTCCAAGACTTTCTTATATTTTGACAGTGAAGAGGAACACTCACAATGCACCTTTCACTGTGGGAAATATTTTCATGATGTAAACCATCAGCGCTTTCCTCATAAATCTTCTCATACATGTTTCTAGTCCTCCTTGTGGCTCTGTTTACTCGACTTACTTTTCAGAAGATAAGAGTATTTATTGAAATTTCATGGCAACTACTTTGGCAGGAAAGTTTGCAAAATTACAAAGGTAATACTCCATTAAAGTATTGGAGAAGACAAGATTTGAAAACACTTCTGTGTGACAAAACAATTTTGCCTTTGTATTTCCTTTTTTTTTCCTTGATTTTTCTCTGTCTCTCTCTGAGTTTTCTTTCCTTCCTCTTCCCAGAAGACATTAAAATTTTCCATGAATTTGAAATCAGCTTAAAAGTATTCATTGATAAAAATCTGGTCTGATTCAGTAAAAAAAACTTTCACAGTAAATACCCTTTGCCCCCATGGATCAGTTTAGCTGTTCTGCTGCTTGCATAGCTTTTAATCAAGCTATCCAACTATGATTCCAATACTTATATTTTCGTATCTTTCTTAATTAACAACAATGGTGACATATAGACTTACTCTTGAATGTGAGACTCTACTGAACAATTTATGTCAGAACTTACTTTATTCATTTTAAACATGTTATTTGCATCATTAGGCAAAAGTTCTATTGCCAAAGCATTACTTTTTAATATTTCTCTTCTTGCCATTGTTTTCTAGTCAGACAAAGGCCTATTGAAATTTTTAATGCAGATAAAAATTTCTAAAGGATTCCTTTATGGTTTCATAATGACCATTTTCCCTTATAATTTGAACTTTAAACTGTTTTTTATATTTATAATTAAAAATTTGAGTGACATTGTAATTAAAAATCAAAATAATTGATAGATAACTTAATTGATAACTAAAATCTGTAAGCAATTGCATAATTACATATGCCAATCTTCAACTGACTAGTAAGTTGGGTTTGGGTAAAACTAGCAAATTGTTAGGATAGAAATGAATATAAAAAGCATTTTACATCTACGGCATGGGAGAAAATACAAGGGAATTGAATTTATATTTTTTATTTCCAAATTCTGTTGTTTTCATCTCTTGATTGAGACTACAATGAGTGTCCATTTTGTAGACAATCAGCATGCAAGTAGACAAGTAAATCTTTTTACTTGTAAAAAGATTACATGCTTTACAAGTAATGCATTATTGCACTTAAATATGATACAGTGTACCATTTTACTTTATTTTTCTTAAATTTTATCTCATGGGACTATGTGTCTAATGAGAAACTATCTTTTGTTCCTCAAAATGATTATTCCTTGAATACTACTCAGCCATCAAAAAAAGAACAAAATAATGTCATTTGTAGCAACATGGATACAACTAGAGATTATCATACTAAGTAAGTCAGAAAGAGAAAGACAAATACCATATGATAGCATTTATATGTGGAATCTAAAATATGACACAGAGCAACCTATCTATGAAACAGAAACAGAATCATGAACATAGAGAACAGATTGGTAGTTGCCAAGGGGGAGGGGGTCAGGGGAGGGATAGGGTGGGAGGTTGGGGTTAGCTGATGTAGGCTTTTATATATAGAATGGATAAACAACAAGTCCTATTGTATAGCACAGAGAACTATACTTTATATGTATAACTGAATCACTGCTGTACAGTAGTAGTTAACATAAAATTGTAAACCAACTATACTTCAATTAAAAAAATGTTTTAAAAAGATTCTTCCTTACTTTCAATGTTGCTATACTATTAAGGACAAAGAAAATAGTTCTAGCATAAAATATCTGTTTATTCTTCAATGGAATACTGAAATCTAATTCTGAATTTTAATAAAATATTTATTTTCTTTGAGGTAGCAATCACATTCATTTAAAGATAATGATATGGGGCTTCCCTGGTGGCACAGTGGTTGAGAGTCCGCCTGCTGATGCAGGGGACACGGTTTTGTGCCCCGGTCTGGGAAGATCCCACATGCCATGGAGCAGCTGGGTTCATGAGCCATGGCCGCTGAGCTTGTGAGTCCGGAGCCTGTGCTCCGCAACGGCAGAGGCCACAACAGTGAGAGGCCCTCATACCGCAAAAAAAAACAATAAAAAAAATAAAAAATAATGATAAGGCCTGAGTGTTTTTGTCCTTCCAAAATTCACATGTTGGAATCCTAATGTATAATGTGATGGTACTGGAATATGAGGCCTTTGGAAAGTGCCCAAGGAGGATAAGTGCACTTATAAAAGGGGTTCCAAAGAAATCCCTAGCCCCTCCTTCCATGTGAGGATACAAGGAAAAGTCTGTGACCCAGAAGAGAGGCCTCAACCTGACCATGTTGGCACCCTGATCTCAGACTTCTAGCCTCCAGAACTGTAAGAAATAAATTTCTGTTGTTTATAAGCTACCTAGTCTGTGGTATTTTCTATAGTAGCCCGAGAAGAATAAAACAGATAATTACAGTTCACTGTGAAAAATGTGAAACACTAATATCCAGGATGAGGTGCTGTATTTTGCATTGAAAGCAAAGGAAGATGCTTTGAAAGGTGCTGGCCTCAGTGTGAGCATAAGACACAGATAACATCCTGCCACTGCTGTTAGCTGATGCATTAACTCATTCATCTAATAATCCATTGTATAGCTATCACTGAACTGAAGATACAGTAATAAACAAGGCAGAGCAGTTCTGCAGGTAGATCATACACTAGCGTGGTGGGAGACAAATGTGGTATTACTAAACAAAAAAGAAAATAATAACAATAACTGGGAAGGCAACATTTATTTTGAGAAAAAAAGAACAGAAAGGATCTAGAAGGAAGAGGGTTTCGGCAGTGGGAACTGCACATATAGGTGACCTGCGTGAGAAATAGTCATTTGCATTTGAGAAACAGAAAGAAAACCTTTTGGTGGGACACTGGTGATCTCTAAGAGTGATGTGGTGATGCCTGAGTTCTGAATGGAGTAAAGAGATGAAATGTGACGTGATGTTAGTATTTTCCCACGTCTTGGGGATAAAGAATCAGCAGTAACTGGCACAACAGAGCATAAAATTAAATGGGATAAATAGGTAATAGTTAAAAGATCATAAAAATGAAAGTAAAAACTCATGAAAGGAGGTGTGTCTAATTCTATGAGAGTGAATATTTGGAATAATTGATTAATTAGGAAGGTCAGAGAAGCTTGCTTTGGAGATGTCACTGAGCTGGATATGGAGGAAGATTAGCAATTAGTTAAATCATGGTAGAGGAGTAAAATAGGAGTGTTTCAAATGAAGGGACCAAGATGTGTGAAGGCTCTCTGCCTGAAGAGAGTGTGCAGAAACAAAGAAATGAGTGGAGAAGCTTGGCCAGGTGGTTTAGCAAGAGAGTGCTGGTCTACCTTGGATGGTAATAGTGTATAGGACAGAGTGTTTGGGTCAGGGATCCCTGGAGGCAAGGGATGACAGCTATAGACTGTAAGATACGGATCTCATTTCCTTACTTGATAAAGAAATGTGGGTTCTCAGATAAACCCACTGTAAACACCATGGTATTCTGAAAATGTAATCACTGTGGAATATGGCTCATGTTGTATTCTGGTAGTCAGTGATTTGTTTAAAAAAACACAAAGATATTAAGTGCCAAGGTAGGAATGCTAAACTTAGTTTTTTGCTTATAACACCATTTTTGATATTCTGTTCTAGAAAAGTATGTGATAGTTCTCTCCAAACAACTGTTTATGGTATTCCTATGGGGAAAAATAGTGTTCTGTTAAAATGAAAGTAAGTCTAATCTTCAGTCTTCTGTTCCATTCATTCATTTAATTAGAATACTACTGAACAATTTTCATGTGTGACACTGGGAATGCATTAACAAAAGGCATATACTTCTCTAACCCTAATGAGTTTATAGTCGAATTACACATTTGGAATGATGATTCACTTCATAGATTGTTAAAAATAGTGTGTGCTAAATCCCAGGTTGGAGATAGCATTGCAGCAGTTTGGGGATTCATAAGCATATGATCTAACTTGTTTCCTGAGTGCTGTGGAATTTTTTGGGAAGTAGGATTTACCAATCAAAGAAGGAGGGGAAAGGTGAGGGTTGAAGATGACTCTGGGCAACAGAAACAATAGAAGTTGTGTCAGAGACACAGTTTTTGAAAAAGCAAGCTAGCAGGCAATTGCAAGTAGTAGCAGTAGTAGTAGTTATGGTTGTTGTTAACATTGCCCCACTCCTCCAACAGGCACTGGTTTCTCTGCCAATTGTAGTTGTGATAGAGCTGGCATTCACCATACTCAACCGCCCTTGCACCCTTGACTCAGGGATGATTTTCAAGCCATGCTAATTCATTAGATTATCTTCCAGAAATGTGCAATATAAAAGAAACCCAGGGACTTGACTGAACTGTTTGGTGGTAGACTCCTGAAGACCTGGTGATCAATTTTGCTACCAAGATCCTTGTTTCTGCCCCAGTTCTGTTTTCAATAAACTGGATGTTCATCATTTTCCTTATTTCTAAGATCTATACATTATTATGACAAAGAATCAACCAAATAGTTTTTAGCTTGTAATAAAAAAATAAAACAAAAAACCTGAGAGGCATAGTAATACTTAGGTGAAGAGTTAGACAATGATCAGGTTGCTTACCATACTAGGAGCTTAAATTTTAAGTTGTAGAACTAAAGATTACAAATTCTATTTTATACAAGGATAAGCAGGTAATTTAAATATTATACAAAATAAAATGAAGGAGAAACTAGCAACTTAAGACATTACTTCCCATTTCAAAATATTAAACTGCATTAACAATGCCAGTCTGATAAAATATATTCTTATCTTGAACTTATTCATCTTCTTTTTTACAATTATTATATATATATATATTATGGGTAGGCATTACATAGTATTAAGAGATTTTTTGTTTGTTTGTTTTTGTTTTTGTTTTTTGCGGTACCCGGGCCTCTCACTGCTGTCGCCTCTCCCATTGCGGAGCACAGGCTCCGGACGCGCAGGCTCAGTGGCCACGGCTCACAGGCCCAGCCGCTCTGCGGCATGTGGGATCTTGGCGGACCGGGGAATGAACTCGTGTCCCCTGCATCGGCAGGCGGACTCCCAACCACTGCACCACCAGGGAAGCCCTAAGAGATTTTATAATCATATTTATTAGGGTTAATAAAACTGTCACAAATTCTTTATAGCATCTCTTATCAAACAGTGGAGTCCAATTTCCTTACCCCTGAACCTGGGCTGTAGCTTGCTTTGATGAATAGAATGTGGCAGAAATTATATTTTGTGAGTTCTAGAATCTAGGCATTAAGAAGGCTTGCAGCTTCCATCTTCACACTTTTGGAATGCTCCCACCATATGTAAGGTAGCCTGGGCTAGACTGCCAGAGAGTGAGAGCTCACATACTGAAAGGCTCAGGAATTAGGCAGCACCAACACCCCTGACATGTGAATGAATATCTTAGTACCTCTAATACCAGACTGCAACAGCATGAAGGACCAGCTGAAGAACCAACTAGATGCACCTGACATACCCACAGAATCATGAGAAATAACAGACTATGGGTGTTACAAGCAATGGAGCTTTAGAGTTGTTCGCTGTACAGCAAAAGATATATGAGACATTCTACTTTAAGATTAGAGACAGTGAGACTAAAAGAAGAAAGAAGAGTTACAATAATCTAGGCAAAAGTGAGACTATAAAAAGACCTGAAGGAGAGACCCAGATGGTTAAGGTAAGGAGGTGTAACTGACAGAATTTGGTGAACTAGAAGGAATGAAGAAGACTGATGTGCTCCATTAGTAACTAATATGGTGTCATTTAAAAAAGTAATGAAAACAGTAAATTTGGGAAGGCAGCTGTTTTGGGAGAGGACATTTAGTTTAATCTCACATATGATGAAGTTGATAAAGTTGAGGTGTTTATGGGACATCCTTTGGGAGAACTACAGTGACGTCTGTACTATACCAAGGAGGCAGATTAGACAAACATGGGTTCTAGTGCTAGCTCTTCAACTAGCTTTGTAAAATTTATTATCATAGCCAAGTCTTAATGTTTTCATATGTATAATAAAATTATGAGACACTGCTTTCACATGTGTGTTTTATTATACAATAGCTTTATTAAGACAGTTCACATAGCATACAATTTAGCCATTTTAAGAGTAAAATTCAATGTTGTTAGTATATTCATAGAGTTTTGAAACCATGACCACAATCAAATTTAGAATGTTTTTATTACTCTAAAAGGAAACCTATATCCACAAGCAGTCAGGCAGGCAGTCTCCATTTTCCCCTCAACCATCCCAACCCTAGACAATTGCAAATCTATTTTGTGTCTCTATAGATTTACCTATTCTTTATGTTTCAGGCAGATTTCAACATATAACACATGGTCTTTAGGGACTGGCTTCTTTCATTTAGCATAATATTCTCAAGAGTCACAATATTGTAGAATATATGAGTACTTTATTCCCTATAATGCCAAATACTATTTCATTGTATGAATATACCACATTTCACTTAGCCACTCATTATTAACGGCTATTTAGGTTGTTTCCACTTTTTGGCTATTATTAATAACACTGCTACATACATTCATGCACAAGTTTTGTGTGGACATGTTTTATTTTCTCTTGGGTACATACCTAGGAATAGAATTACTGGCCATATGGTAACTCTGTTTAACTTTTTAAGGAACTACGAGACTACTTTCCAAAGTGTCTCCAGCACTTTACATTTCCACCTTCAGCACATAAGTGTTCCAATTTCTTTGTATCTTTGCTAAGGGTCCCAATTTCTTTACATCTTTACTTGTCTTATCTGACTTTTTTATCTGCAACTATGTTGAGCATTTTCCCATGTCCTTATCAGCTTCTGACGGTAGTCTTTGGTAAAAAAATCTTCAGATCATCTGCCCAGTTTTAAATTATTATTTACTTTTTTATTGTAGAGTTGTCAGACTCCAGGATGCAAACCCCTTATCAGATATATCATGCAAACATTTTCTCAACTACTATGTTATGTTTGCATTATTTTGATGGTATCTCATGAAGAAACACTTTTAATTTTGATGATGCTAAATTGTCTTTATTTTCTCTCTTGTCATTCACATGGGTATATCCAATTGTCCCAGCACTATTTGTTGAAAAGAATATGATTTATTGATTGAATTTTCTTGGCAACTTTGTCAAAAATCAATTTGTTGACTGTCAATGTAAGAGTTGATATATGACTCAATTCTATTCCCTTTATCTGTATGTCTAAGCTTATTCCAGTACACAGTCTTGACACTGTACATTTGTAAGCATGACTCGTCCAATTTTGTTTTTCTTTCATAATACTGTTTTGCTAACTGGGTTCTTTTGCAATTCCATATAAATTTGAGAATTGGTATTTACATTTCAGAAAGAATTTCTATTAAAATTTTAATGAGGATTGAAGTGAATCTGAAGATCACTTTGAAGAGTATCGTCATCTCAACAATATTAACTCTTCCAATCCATGAACATGGGATGTTTTTCCATTTAATTGGGTCTTCTTAGTTTCTTTCACCAATGTTTTATTGCTTTTAAGTACACAACTTTTTCACCCCTTGGTTAAATTCATTCCTAGGTATTTTATTATTTTCAGTGCTACTGCAAATGGAAATATTTTCTCAGATTCGTTTTGATTATTCATTAGAAATGTAATTTATTTTTGTATATTTATCTTTCTGCCTGAAATATTGCCAAAGTTGTATATTTATTAGCATTTTTTTAAACTAGATGCCTTGGTATCGTCTATACATAGAATTATGTTACTTTCCAATGGCAATGATTGTATTTCTTTTATTTCAATCTGGATGCATTTTATTTCATTTTCTTGCCTAACTGCCCTGACTAGTACTTATTATATAATGTTGAATACTGGTGAGAGAGGACTTTCCTGTTTTGTTCCTGATCTTAGGAAAAAAGATTACAACATTTCACCATTCAATATTATATTACGTGTGAGTTTTTTGTAAATGCTTTTCATTGGATCAACAAACTTTCTTTCTTCTCTAGTGTGTTGAAAGTTGTTAATTAGGAGTGTTAGTTATTGTCAAATTCTTTTTCTGTGTCTATTGAGATGACTGTGTGGGATTTCTTTTGGTTACTGATTCTATTAATATGGCTCACTGCATTGGTTCTCTGACATATAACCAACCTTTCACTCCTTGTATAAATCTCAAGTTGTAGTATATAATAGTTTTTACATATTGCTGGATTTTTGTGTCTATATTCATAAACAGTATTTGTTTGTAGTTTTCTTTTGACATCTTCGTCTTGTTTTGCTACTAAAGTAAAACTGGTCTCACAAAATGGTCTGTGAAGTTCCCTTCTTTTTTTAATTTTTGGAAGAGTTTGTCAAAAATTTCTATTCTTTATTAAATGTTTGCTAGAATTTACTGGTGGAGCCATCTCTGCCAGGACTTTTCTTTGTGGTAAATTATTATTATTATTATCATCATTTTACTTGTTATAGGTCTATTCCTATTTTCTACTTGTTCTTGAGTATGTTTTTAGTAATTTTCATTTTTCTAAGAATTTTCCCATTTCATCTAAATTATCTAATTTTCTGTTATGTTATGTCCATAATACCCTTTTTTGTTTCAGTAAGGAAGCAGTAATAGTTTGTCTTTCATTCTTAATATTAGTAATTTGCGTCTTCTGCCTTTTTTCTTGGTCAGTTTCACTAAATGTTTGATAATATTTATCTTTCAAAGGACCTACATTTGGTTTCATTTCTTTTTCTTTATTGTGTTTTAATTTACTAATTTCATTGATTTCTACACTATTATTATGTCCTTCCTTCTGCTTACTTTGGAGTTAACTCTCATGTTACCAGCATGTTAAGGTAGAAGGTTAAATTGTTGATTGGTGTATTAATTTGCTATGGCTGTCATAAGAAAGTACCACAGACTGGGTAGCTTAAACAACAGAAATTTATTTTCTCACAATTCTGGAAGCATGAAGCTTGAGGATAAAAGTGGCAGCAGGGTTGGTTTATTCTGAGGCCTCTCTTCTTGACTTGTGCATGGCTATCTTCTTCCTGTGTCTTACATGGTCTTCACTCTGTACATGTCTATGTTCAAATTTCCTCTCCTTGTAAGGACAACAGTCATATTGTATTAGGGCTCACTCTAATGATCTCACTTCAGCTTAATTTTTTAAAGACTTTCTACAAATGCAATCTAAGGAGGAGTTACCTGTCCATCCAGTGGTTAGGACTTGGCACTTCCACTGCTGTGGCCTTGGGTTCAATCCCTCGTGGGGGAACTAAGATCCTGCAAACCGCGTGGCCAAGAAAACAAAAACAAAAACAAAAACAAAAATAACATTCTAAGGAATGTGGATTAGGATTTCAACATGTGAAATTTCAAGGGGAAAATATTAAGTCCATAACAATTTGATCTTTCACTTTTGTATAGGTGTTTACAGCTAAAAATTTCCCTCTAAACATTGATTCAGGTGTAACCCATGACTTTTGATATGCTGTGTCTTCATTTTCATTCATCTCAAAGTGCTTTTTAATTCCTCTTGTGATTTCTCCTTTGACCTGTTGATTATTTAGTAGTATGGTGTTTAATTTGTAAATATTTGGGAATTTTCCAAATTCATTTTTGTTATTAACTTCTAACTTAATTCCATTGTTGTCAAAGAACTTAAGTTGTATGATTTCAATCTTTTTAAACATTTTGAGGCTTGTTTTATGGCCTACCTTATAGCCTATCTTGTAGAATGTTTCATGTGGACTTGAGAAGAATATGTATTCTGCTATTTTTTGGTGAAGTGTTCTATAGATATCTGTTAGATCTCATTGGCTAGTAGAGTTATTCAAATCTTCTATTGCCTTTTTGATCTTCTGCAATGGATAGTTGCTCTATCCATTATGGAAATCTTCAACAATTATTTTTTAATAATTATTTTTTATTATCTAGATCTTCAATTCTGTTTTTGCTTCATGTACTTTGGGACTCTGTTGTTAGATGCAAATATGTATATAATGCTTACATTTAGTGATTAATTGACTAGCATTATAAAAGGTCCCTTTTTATCTCTAATAACATCTTTTGTTTTAAATTCTATTTTTGTCTGATATTCATATGGTCATTTGATCTTTCTTACAGTTGCTGTTTGCATGATATATCTTTTTTTCTATCCTTTTGTTTTCAACCTGTTTGTATCTAAAACATATCTCTTATAAAAAGCTTATAATTGATTCCTATTTTTCTTTACCTAATATGGCACATTCTACCTTTGCATTGAAGTTTTTTATCCATATACATTTAATGTCATTTTTCATTTAATTGGACTTACATCTGCTGATTGACAGCCTATTTCCCTATATGTTCCCTCTGTCAGGTTACCTGCATCATACCCAGCAGTTAGGCTACATTAATTGCAGGCTGTTTTCTCTATTGTTTTTAAAAATGTCCTGGTGTGTAAATTGCTCCAGTGTGTGAATCAACTGACTCCTTCGTTAGTGTAGATTTTGTTTTTTGAATTTTTATTTTTTTATACAGCAATTTCTTATTAGTTATCTAACATTAGTGTATATATGTCAATCCCAATCTCCCAATTCATCCCACCACTACTACCCTCCCCACCACTTTCCCCCTTGGTGTCCATATATTTGTTCTCTACATCTGTGTCTCTATTTCTGCCCTGCAAACTGGTCCATCTGTACCATTTTTCTAGGTTCCACATATATGTGTTAATACATTCCATTGTTGTCAAAGAACTTAAGTTGTATGATTTCAATCTTTTTAAACATTTTGAGGCTTGTTTTATGGCCTACCTTATAGCCTATCTTGTAGAATGTTTCATGTGGACTTGAGAAGAATATGTATTCTGCTATTTTTTGGTGAAGTGTTCTATAGATATCTGTTAGATCTCATTGGCTAGTAGAGTTATTCAAATCTTCTATTGCCTTTTTGATCTTCTGCAATGGATAGTTGCTCTATCCATTATGGAAATCTTCAACAATTATTTTTTAATAATTATTTTTTATTATCTAGATCTTCAATTCTGTTTTTGCTTCATGTACTTTGGGACTCTGTTGTTAGATGCAAATATGTATATAATGCTTACATTTAGTGATTAATTGACTAGCATTATAAAAGGTCCCTTTTTATCTCTAATAACATCTTTTGTTTTAAATTCTATTTTTGTCTGATATTCATATGGTCATTTGATCTTTCTTACAGTTGCTGTTTGCATGATATATCTTTTTTTCTATCCTTTTGTTTTCAACCTGTTTGTATCTAAAACATATCTCTTATAAAAAGCTTATAATTGATTCCTATTTTTCTTTACCTAATATGGCACATTCTACCTTTGCATTGAAGTTTTTTATCCATATACATTTAATGTCATTTTTCATTTAATTGGACTTACATCTGCTGATTGACAGCCTATTTCCCTATATGTTCCCTCTGTCAGGTTACCTGCATCATACCCAGCAGTTAGGCTACATTAATTGCAGGCTGTTTTCTCTATTGTTTTTAAAAATGTCCTGGTGTGTAAATTGCTCCAGTGTGTGAATCAACTGACTCCTTCGTTAGTGTAGATTTTGTTTTTTGAATTTTTATTTTTTTATACAGCAATTTCTTATTAGTTATCTAACATTAGTGTATATATGTCAATCCCAATCTCCCAATTCATCCCACCACTACTACCCTCCCCACCACTTTCCCCCTTGGTGTCCATATATTTGTTCTCTACATCTGTGTCTCTATTTCTGCCCTGCAAACTGGTCCATCTGTACCATTTTTCTAGGTTCCACATATATGTGTTAATACACAATATTTTTTTTTCTCTTTCTGACTTACTTCACTCTGTATGACAGTCTCTAGATCCATCCACGTCTCTACAAATAACTCAATTTTGTTCTTTTTTATGGCTGAGTAATATTCCATTATATATATATGTACCACATTTTCTTTAACCATTCATCTGTCAATGGGCATTTAGGTTGTATCCATGACCTGGCTATTGTAAATAGTCCTGCAATGAGCACTGGGGTGCATGTGTCTTTTTGAATTATGGTTTCCACTGGGTATATGCCCAGTAGTGGGGTTGCTGGGTCATATGATAATTCTATTTCTAGTTTTTTAAGGAACATCCATACTGTTCTTCATAGTGGCTGTATCAATTTACATTCCCACCAACAGCACAAGAGGGTTCCCTTTTCTCCACACCTTTTCCAGCATTTGTTGTTTGTAGATTTTCTGATGATGCCCATTCTAACTGGTGTGAGGTGTTACCTCATTGTAGTTTTGGTTTGCATTTCTCTAACAATTAGTGATGTTGAGCAGCTTTTCATGTGCTTCTTGGACATCTGTATATCTTCTTTGGAGAAATATCTATTTAGGTCTTCTGTCCATTTTTTGGTTGGGTTGTTTGTTTTTTTGATATTGAGCTGCATGAGCAGCTTGTATATTTTGGAGATTAATCCTTTGTCCATTGATTCATTTGCAAATACTTCCTCCCATTCTAAGGGTTGTCATTTTGTCTTGTTTGTAGTTTCCCTTGCTTTTCAAAACTTTTAAGTTTCATTAGGTACCATTTCTTTATTTTTGTTTCTATTTCCATTACTCTAGGAGGTGGATCAATAAAGATCTTGCTGTGATTTATGTCAAAGAGTGTTCTTCCTATGTTTTCATCTAAGAGTTTTATAGTGTCCAGTCTTATACTTAGGTCTCTAATCCATTTTGAGTTTACTTTTGTGTCTGGTGTTAGCGAGTTAGTGTAGATGTTGAGGCCAGACTTTGAGGTTTGTTCTAACTCCATTGTTGTTTCTTTCTCTGATTCCCTCAAATAGTTTACTCTCTTTAGTAAAGTAGCTGCCTTAGGGAAGCTGGGTGCTCTCATAGAGCTACCACATACCTCCTAATTATTTACTACTTAAATATCCATTGTTTCAAGAGCACCTTTGGACTTGAACTTCCTCACAATGTATTTTAACTAATTATTTAGAAATTAATTAATTTGGGGAGAGCTTTGTAGCTCTCTGTTCTTATGGCTTGCTTCTGCTCCTGGGCAACATCTCTGAGCTATTCTAAAGGTGTGGGGGTGGGCACAGGGACCTGCTTCTTTCAATATGAAACCCCTGTTTTATAAGCATGGTGCTGGGCAAGGGTGGTAGCCTCTTGTCCTGGTATGGAATCACCACCTCATAGTGAGCTGCAGTGGGAAGAGTCTGCACCCCAGGATTCTCAGTCTGCCATGCCTGAGGTAGAGACTCTACCCTAATCCAGGGGGCTGGGTGGAGGAATGGAGCCCCAGACTTCTCAGCTGCAATTGCCTAGAATTTAATTCTTTGGCCAAAAGCAGAAGGGATAGGAAACATAGGCTTTATGCTCCTCCTGAAAAGAGGAGAATATATAGAGAATTCTAAAGATGCCACCAGAAAACTACTAGAGCTAATCAATGAATTTGGTAAAGTTGCAGGATACAAAATTCATGCACAGAAATCTCTTGCACTCCTATACACTAACAACGAAAAATCAGCAAGAGAAATTAAGGAAACAATCCCATTCACCATTGCAACCAAAAGAATAAAATACCTAGGAATAAACCTACCTAAGGAAGTAAAAGACCTATACTTATAAAACTATAAGACACTGATGAAAGAAATCAAAGATGACACAAACAGATGGAGATATATCATGTACTTGAACTGGAAGAATCAATACTGTGAAAATGACTATACTACCCAAAGCAATCTACAGATTCAATGCAATCCCTATCAAATTATCAATGGCATTTTTCACCGAACTAGAACAAAAAATCTTAAAAATTTGTATGGAGACACAAAAGACCTGAATAGCCAAAGCGATCTTGAGGAAAAAAAGCAGAGCTGGAGGAATCAGACTCCCTAACTTCAGACTATACTACAAAGCTACAGTAATCAAGACAATATGGTACTGGAACAAAAACAGAAATACAGATCAATGGAACAAGATGGAAAGACCAGAGATAAACCCAGGCAATTATGGTCAATGAATCTTTGACAAAAGAGGCAAGGATACAATGGAGAAAAGGCAGTCTCTTCAATAAGTGGTGCTGGGAAAACTGGACAGCCACATGTAAAATAACGAAATTAGAACACTCCCTAACACCATACACAAAAATAAACTCTAAATAGATTAAAGACCTAAATATAAGACTGGACACTATAAAACTCTTAGAGGAAAGGATAGGAAGAACATTCTTTGATGTAAATCACAACAAGATCTTTTTTGAGCCACCTCCTAGAGTAATGGAAATAAAAACAAAAATAAACAAATGGGACCTAATGAAACTTAAACACTTTTGCACAGCAAAGGAAACAAAAAACAAGACAAAGGCAAACCTCAGAATAGGAGAAAATATTTGCAAACGAATCAACAGACAAAGGATTAATCTCCAAAATATATAAACAGGGGGCTTCCCCTGTGGAGCAGTGGTTGACGGTCCACCTGACAATGCAGGGGACACGGGTTCGTGCCCTGGTCCGGGAAGATCCCACATGCCATGGAGTGGCTGGGCCCGTGAGCCATGGCCGCTGAGCCTGTGTGTCTGAAGCCTGTGCTCCGCAACGGGAGAGGCCGCAACGGTGAGAGGCCCGCGTACCACACACACACACACACACACACACACACACACACACACACAAAATATATATATAACAGCTCATGCAGCTCAATATTAAAAAAAAAAAACAACCCAATCTAAAAATAGGCAGAAGACCTAAATAGACATTTCTTCAAAGAAGACATACAGCTGGCCAAGAGGCACATGAAAAGCTACTCAACATCACTAATTATTAGAGAAAATGCAAATCAAAACTACAATGAGGTATCACCTCACACCAGTCAGAATGGCCATCATCAGAGTATCTACAAACTACAAATGCTGGAGAGGGTGTGGAGAAAAGGGAATCCTCTTGCACTGTTGGTGGGAATGTAAATTGATACAGCCACTATGGAGAACAGTATGGGGCTTCCTTATAAAACTAAAAATAGAAGTAGCATATGATCCAGCAATCCCACTACTGGGCACATGCCCAGAGAAAACCATAATTCAAAAAGACACATGCACCCCAGTATTCACTGCAGTACTATTTACAATAACCAGGTCATGGAAGCAACCTAAATGCCCATCGAAAGACGAATGGATAAAGAAGATGTTACATATACACAATGAAATATTACTCAGGCATAAAATGGAACGAACCTGGGTCATTTGCAGAGACATGGATGGACCCAGAGACTGTCATACAGGGTGAAATAAGTCAGAAAGACAAAAACAAATATCGTATATTAACATGTATATGTGGAATCTAGAAGAATGGTACAGATGAATCGGTTTGCAGGTAGAAATAGACACAGATGTAGAGAACAAAACTATGGACATGAAGCGGGGAAAGCGGGAGTGGTGGTGGGATGAACTGGGAGTTTGGGATTGACGTGTATACACTAATATGTATAAAATAGACAACTAATAAGAATCTACTGTACAAAAAAAATAAAATAAAATTCAAAAAAAAGACAAAGAATTTTAAAAATGAATAAAACTGTAAAACCTAAGTATATGCTGTCTGCAAGAGACACATTTTAAAGATAAAATACAGACGGATAAACATAAAAGGTCAGAATGAGTTACCACACGTGGAAAGAGGAATGAAATGAGTACATTACTATCAGATACTTCCAGGCAAAAGGTATGATCAGAAATAAAGAAGGAGGGACTTCCATGGTGGCACAGTGTGGTTAAGAATCCACCTCCCAATGCAGGGAACACGGATTTGAGCCCTAGTCTGGGAAGATCCCACATGCCGCCGAGCAACTAAGCCCGTATGCCACAACTACTGAGCCTCCGCTCTAGAGCCCGCAGCCACAACTACTGACCCCACATGCCACAACTACTGAAGCCCACACACCGAGAGCTTGTGCTCCACAGCAAGAGAAGCCACCACAATGAGAAGCCTGCCCACTGCAATGAAGAGTAGCCCACGGTTGCCGTAACTAGAGAAAGTCTGCACGCAGCAACGAAGACCCAAAGCAGCCAAAAATAAATAAATAAAAATAAATTTATTTTAAAAAAAGAAATAAAGAAGGACATTTATAAAAGAGTCAAGACATCATGAATACGAAGCAATCATAAATTGGAGCTGAAAAGCAGAGCTTAAAAAGAAACCAAAATATATTAAATTAAAAAAACAGATAAAACCTAGTTGGAGATTGTAATGCTCTTCTCTCAGCTTTTGATAGAAACAGACACAAAAAGCAAAAAACTCACAGATGGCTTGAAAAACTCTATCAACTATCTTGACCAAATTGACATTTATAAAATACACTCAACTGAGAAGAGAAACACTTTTCAAGAGCACATTTAATAATCACCAAAATTGACTGTTACGTCTATCATAGCACAGTTCTCTGTATATCCAAAAGATTGAAAAATACAGAGTATATTTTCTTATCACAAGGGAATAAATTAAAAATAAGAAACATAAGCTATCTAAAACAATGTCAAATAATTGGAAATTAAGCTACACACTACTAAATAATTTGTGGGTAGAAAATCACAAAGAAAATCAAAAAATATTTAAATGTGTATGACGATGAAAACTGCATTATTATACATAATTGTGAAGCAAAAGTGCATTCATACAGTTACTTTAAACTTGAAATACTTGGTATAGATACAAAGTACACATTCCTCTTTATAAAATCTAAGGATGTTTAAATGTTAGCTCATATTCCATTAATTGTTTTGATTATACTTGAGATGTTTTTTATGTGATATTTTCATTGCATATATGCACATAATTGGCTTGTTTTGCAAGGACTGTAGGTTACAATCTTTGTGATCTGAATTCGTCATTTCTCAAAAATGTCAAATCTTTTTTTTTCTTATTCTGAATTTGATGCTGCCAGAATTTCTAAAGTATAATCCATTATTCTTATATCCCCTCAGATTCATGTGTTATTTTTTCTTGTTTGAGGTATTTCACTTTATTTTAGTAGAAATAGGAGCTCAGTTGGCTGTATATTACTTTTATTTCTTTTTCGTATGTACAAACAAATGGGTGAGGATGAAAATTTTTTCAGAAAAAAAATCATTATAGAAATCACTGGAGCAACTGATGAAGTACACCATAAGAACAGTATTTTGTAAAAGTTAGAAGAGAAAGTTATATTTAGATTAAAACTTGAATATTTTATTGCTTCTTGTGAGTACAAATATTCTCCTATCTGAAAGATTGCTTTATCTCTTCCATTTCACAGTTTTGATACAGTCCATTATGCAGTGTCAGAAAAACCACAGCTTTGCTATGAAGTTCCCCAAGTCTATTCTCAATGAGCATGTCTTATAATCTATTATTTTCTCATGTACCCAATTGCTATGCTGAGAGTAATTATAGTGGTAAATGATAATGTTTCTATTATGTGTAATTTCATTTCATACTTTGTTCCCTCTTATCAAGAACAATATGACATAGCTTTGACAAAAAGTTTCTCAACCCCGTTCATGTGTTATTCACAGTAATTTTAAGGAACATTTAAAAAAACATTCCAATGATTTGACTGCATATGTAAAAAGTATAGCGTTTGCTAATAAAATATAAATTATAGAGAACATTGTTAATTTTAGTAACATATATATATATATATTTATACTCAACATGGAGATACAAACAAGTAAGTAGACAGTTGTAAACATGTTATGACATTGTCAACACAGGTTGTGATAAATTATCAGAAGACATCTTTTAGAAGAAGTAATGTATACAAGGAAATCTGAAAAATTAGGACACTTTAGACAGGTTATAAAAAGGAAACTGGATAAGTCAGAAAAAGTAAAAAATGCCTAAGCAAAAGGAACAGAATGTGCAAAAACCCAAAGGTAAATGGGAACACAGAATTCGGGGGAAGAAAAAAGTAACCCAGAATGAATGGAGCCAGATTTAGGATGAAGCAAATACAGCAGAGAAACAAAGAGAAGGCAGATAATGAAGTGTCCTATAAGCATGGCAAGAAGGTTAAATATCATCCTGAGAGAAAACAGGGAGCCATGGGAAAGGTTTAAGGAGAGGGAATTCCAGGAGACATTACTGTGGCTGCAGTGTGGAGAATAATTGGGAAGTAGCAAGACCAGAGGTAGAGAGAATGATTTATAGAAAGATGTTGCAATAGGTAGGTAAGAGAATATGGTAACCTAAATTAGTTGCAGTGGGATAGGGAGAAGTGAAGGGATTTGATAGACATTTAAGATGTAGCACTGGCAGGATTGCTGAGGGATCAAATACATGTGGGGAGGAAAGAGGCATACTCAAGTGTGATACTGTTTCTTGTTGACAAATGAAAATCTGGAGTTGCCTTTCCCTGAAAGACAGAATTCAGGAGAAACGTGGTTTCTTTAATTATTTCTGTCATACAAACCTGAATTAAGGTTTGAATATATATTTTTAGGCATTTGTGAAACATTTATATTCACATGGATATAAATTTCTTTATCTCTAACAGAACTCAGGTTCAAGTATTTTGCAATCATCAGCACATGGATGTTTGAAGCCACAGAATATAAATGAGATCACTCAGGGAGCTTGTAAATGAGAGAAGAGAACCAAAGATCTAGTCCCTAGAGGAGATAAAACACAATATAAAACTCGACAGTTGACCAAAGGAAAGGTCTTTAACAAAGTTTCCATATGAGAAGAAAACTGGAAGATCATGCTCTTTAGAGTTATGGAAAATGATGCCTATCATGTTAAACTTGCTTATTCATGAGTATAATTTTCAGCATGGAATCATTACTGAACTTTATGTTTCTTTAAAATGTTTTATTCTTGCCATATTCTCTATGAATCTATGTATCTATGTATCTATCATCTATCTGCCTATTTATTCATCTATCTATCATCTGTGTGTATGTTTGCATTTATGAACACACTCTAAAAGAATGATACTTAGAAAAGTTTATCTAATAGTAAAATTACTGATTTCTTATGCATTAGTGTTTGAGGAAGGAAAAATATTGTTAAGAAAACTGAGCAACAGCAAGAAGGAAAAGGTAATGTAACATCACTATCCGTTGACCATAATTTTGGAAGATCAGGATAAAAAATTACTAAACAATAAATTTTCCATTTTACAATTTTAACTGCATAGTAGTCATACAAGACCTTGATGTAGTTTGGGGGAGTTGTTAAGTATCTAATGTAATTAAATTATGGTGAAGTGTAACTGTATAGACTCCATATAGTAGATAAAACCAATCTGAAAATGTTAAATTACACTAGCAACACTTTTGTAAAGAATGTGGTGTTTTATGTTGTTGTTGTTGTTTTCTGATCATCAGCAAAGAGGTGAAATGCATTGAACAGCTGGTTGCATTACTGTTGAGATTTCATGAAGAAAACATTTCATTAATTAGAAAAAAACAATATTTTTATTAAAAAATGTTTGATGAATTTTAAAAAATCTATACTTTTAATGCCAAACATTTCTATGGATGTTTAGGGTGATGTAAGTAAGGTTTTAAAAAGTCAGACTTTTCTACGGCATAACATGCATAGGGTAAAATCACTCTTTAGAGGCGTAAAGTTCTATGAATTTGACAAATGCGTACTGTTGTGTAATGAACACTACAATAAAGATATATTTTCAGCACTTATGAAGTTCCTTTGTGTCACTGTGTAGTCAATCAATTTTCCCCACTCTTAGACCCTGGCAAATACTGATCTTTTTCTGTCATTATGATATTGTCTTTTCCCAGATGTCAGGTATACAGCATGTAGCCTTTGGAGTCTGACTTCTTCCATTTAGCATAATGCAATTAAGATTCATCTATGTCGTTTCATGTATCAATAGTCCAGTTACTGAAATGCATAAGTAGTGATCCATTGTGTGGATGTAGCATAGATTTTCATACATTCACCAATTAATGGACATTTCATTTGTTTCCAGTTTTTGGCAATTATGAATTACCCAATAAACACTGGCCCCTACAAACACTGGCATCCAAGCTTTTGGGTGGAGATGCTTATCTTTCTCTTGGGTAAATACTTAGGAGTGGGATTTTGGGTCACATGGTAACTGTATGTTTAAATTTATTAAGAAACCTCCAGACTATTTTCCAAAGTGCCTAAAATTTTTGCATCCCTGCCAGCAATATATGAGAGTTATCACTGATTCACATCCTTGCTAGCACATTGCATTTTTTTTTCCCCCTCTTTGACATTTATATAGGTGTATAGTGATATCTCATTGTGGCTTGAATTTGCATTTTTCTAACCAGAGCCAGAACAATCTTAGGCAAATACGGTCACCAGTAGGTAGAAGCAAGGACTAGTTTGTTCTGCCTTTGAGGAAAGGTAGGGGAATTGTTTAGAAGGGGTTTATGAGAATGAAGGAAAGGATATAATTTATGAAGGATAAATTTAAACCTAATACAAAAAAAAGAGAACCGCTAGGTAACTCTAACCTGCCCTTTCTCTGCAGATTGTTGAGGCTCAGTGTAGTAATTGATTCATTTGCCCTTACCCAGCTGACTCAGTTGTGTACCTACTGCTCTCACTGGATACCTAGACTGTGCCATGATGCAGAGGAACCTATTCAGTCTGCTGCTCGACTTGCTCTTTCTGAAGTATTGGTCTTTTTAAGGTGTAGGAGAAGATGAGTATACAAAGGCAAGGATTCAGTAAAATAAATCAGTGCTTTTGAAACTAACTCTTGGTAATTGGAAATTTCTTTCAATAACAATTTGAAATAAATTCTCATTAGTCTCCTGTCAGTTGGTATCAGTATAGCTAAATAAGGCGACTGGTATTCAAGAGTCCACTCACTGAAATAAAAGACACTTCAGAGGACTTTCAATGTGCTCTATGGTAGTAATTAGGCTAAATAACATTAAAAAAGGAAACGGGGCTTAAAGTCTAGTGATATGTAGAAATATAAACAGGTAATTTTAATGAAATGTAGAAAATCTTAATACTGAGGTACTTACAAAGAGCTTTGAAAGCATTAAGGGCTACTTGATTCATCTTAAGATTCAGGAAAGAATTTTCTCAAGGACTTTGCCTCTGAGATTGATCTACAGAATGATTGAGAGTTGGCAAGACAATGAACCCTAAGAAACGGTGAGAAAATGGAAAGATACGAGCAAAGTAACGGAGGTGTGTAGTAGTACAATGTATATAATATATGTATATTTATGTACAGGTGGGCTCACAGATGATGCACTTAAACTCACTCATAACCACCATGGGGATTCTCAAACTCCTAATGCAGTTAAAGACAGGCGAGTAAAATGTTTTACGCAGAAGACTGTTTTTGTCTACTGAATAGAGAAAGAAAGAATTTAACGGCTACAAAATTGCTAACAGGGAGAACATTATAAAGATGATAGAAATAATTTAAATGAAAAAAAAGTTACAAATGCAAACTTTGTGGTATCCTTGAACTCAGTTTATTAATTGCACACAATAGCATTATCTGTAACATCAAAAAGTTGTAAAATTAATATTTAATTTACTGAAATAGAAAAATTAAAAAGCTTATTTCTATCTTTTTTAGTTCAACTTGAAAAAAGTGACACAATATATAATTCTAATAAATGTTAGCAAGCACATTTAAAAGTTTACAGTTTAACTTAAATATTTTAAACTGCATTTATAAATATATTTTAAGCACCAATAAACAAAGCCTTCCCACATATAAATCTAATAACTTAAACATGACAATATGGTTAATCTTACGCTTTCTGAACATGCCAATGATACTCAAAAATTTATAGTTCTATTTTATCTTTAAATTTAAAATCTGAAGTTTGAAACTGTTACTCAATAATACTTTAAATTTGATTCATAATAGTAACCTAGTTGATATTCTATTATGCTTGAATTTATTATAGATGTCAAGTGATTAAAACAAAATATATACAGATAATTCCTGAAATGAATATTTTATTTAAAATGTTATTATAAAGATAATTACTTATATTTAACTTTAAATTCCCCAGTCTTAAAGACATTAACCCACTGAGAAAATTATTTTACAATCTCAAATAATGTTTTTTAACTCTCAGAACTGAATTAAGGGTCATTGTCTTACTAGAGTAAAATTGTTTATAGTCCAGAGAATTTGATCAGGGTATAAAAGTTGAACCTGCAGAAATCCAAAGAGATATTTCTAATGATTAGAAGATTCAAGTTGAGCAGCCTTTTTTTTTTTCCAAATAATTTTTTATTCACTCATCTCTTGAAGAAGAACTATCCCATCCCCAAGTTCCAATATAGAAAATTTTATTAAAATAAAATTATGAGCATCTATCTTCATAAGGTTGATCAGCTTTCTGAATCTGAACAGATTCCATTTCATTTTTCTCTGCTGAAAAGCCTAAACTTAACAGCTCAACTCAAAAGTCAGAGGAAAGGAGACAAATGTCTTGGTTTTGTCCATCCTGCATTTAACGTGTATTGTGTGGCACATAAACCTCTTAACATGTCTGCTGTGCACTCCTGGGTCAATTATGAATTTTCCTGTGCAACGCTAGGGCGACAGCACCAGGCACCACGTACGAGTTTTATTGGACATGCATTCTTGTTTAGCGCATGCGCTACAGCTCCGGCTGCTCCCTCCCCTGGGCCTGAGGGAGCTGGGGGAGGAGGTAGCTGACATTCATTTGTGACATAATTTCCCCAAAATGCCAAGAGATGCCATACCAGGTCCTTCTTTTCGGGAAGGCACACAGCCTCCCAAGTCCCCAGGTGGTCTGTAGTTCACAGTTCAACACAAGGTGGTGGTATTTGAAAGCAGGAAGACCCTGAAACCTGATTCTCAGTCCTGGAAGAAATCTCTTCTCCAGCAAGGGCCAGGTGGCCAGCTGAGGCTGCTCTTTAGGCGTAGTCTGCAAGACTTAGAGTGGAGTGTCCTTGCATTCCTGTATCAAGTCCTTTTTTAAAGTATTTCTGTCGTCCCTCTCTAATTTTCCTCCCACTGCCCATATGAGCCTGCTTTTATAGAACCAATAGAAGATGCCACCCCAGCCTCTACCAATGTAGGAGTCTCACATCCCAAGTTCCCTGTGCTCAGCATAAACATTTCTAACTCTCAAGTCTGCCTGAGGCCCCTTGTCTATGTTATTTATCACTGATTTGAATTCAACTATTCTGAATTATGTTGTATTCTTCCTATCTAGAAGAATGTGACATGTTATCAAATTCTGCCTATTTCTCATATTTGGCCATAAAGACCTGTTCTTAGGTGATTCCTATAACAAGAGCCTGATCCAGGGCAATAGAGGAAGTGAAAAAATGAGTAGATGATTTCTATTTTTTAAAAAATAAAATCTATACTCCTAATGGTTCATGTTTCAAAAACAATGCAGTATCATTTACTGTGAAGGTGAATAAAGGAGGATAAACAAGTTTTGATGATTTTCACTTTCCGTATTTTGACTTTGAGCTTCTTTGATATATGACACATTCATATTTTCATTTTGGATATCGAGGTACTTTGACACTGGAAATTTTGAGCTTGAGGCATTTACCTGGTTGTAAGTATATTTTGTAGTGTTTTGAGTTTGCAGTTATGTGTTTTTGAAACTAGTTTGAAAGGTAAATTTTGAATACTTATATATCAAACCACAGGTGATCTCCATTGACTGGCCAAAAAGAACAAGGAGATTGACATATGCCAAGAATGTACCATTGGACAATGCTAAGGTTTGCAGGGAAATATCTAGGAAGTTATGAAATAGACACATAGAATCAAACAGACAAGGATACTCCATAGGAATACTATTCAGCTGGAGATAGCTTAAACAGCTCTGTGACAGGGAGAGTCTAGAGGACAAGCAAACATCTTTACTACGGCAATGATTTATACACAAGTGAGCACCTCTATACACAGGGATGCCTTTGTTAAAATGGGCTACTTTCCTTCAATCCAAGTGGGATCTAGAGTTGTCAGCAGGCGGTAAGATAAATGTGTCAGTGAATCCAATTTATTCTTATATGAAAGAAAATCAGCAAAACTCTTAACCAGACAATACTGAATCCTTATCAAATTGTACTGCTAAATTATGATTTAATATCATGTTCTCATTTCTTGTTAATTGAAAATTGAAGAAGGAGCTTTAAGAGTAACAACTCTGGGCTTGATACAAAATCGTTAAAATTATCATTTTTTTCATTGTTTAATATCATATGTAGAATTTGATTCTAGGAAATAGTATAGATTATCTGCTTTCTAAGCATCATTTCTTTTAATAAACAATAATAACAATGTAGCTCATTATATTTACTTTTTGCCCTGGCTAATAGAAACCTCAGAGCTGTTTTGTTTTCTGTTTCTGCAGTTTTCCACAGGCAGTTATTTCCTGCTATAATTTTGCTCTTCTTTTTGATTATTAAATCTTGTTTCTTTGTTATGATCCTTTGTTTATTTGACATGTGCTTTATTATGACCTTTACATGTGCTTGGATAAAGCTTCTATAAAAATTCTTGTACAAATCTTCTACTGACACTTCAAAAAAATTCTCCTGGGTAAATATACAAGAGTTTGTCAGGTCATAAGTCTTGACCTTAAAAAGCAAAAAAGATCCCGTTATTTTACTAGCAAAATGTGTTTATTTGGGACTAGCAGAAAATTGCAAGGGCAAGCAAAATGGTGAACCATAGGCAAGTCTGGGGAGCAGGGTAGGTGGGCTTGCTTTTATAGAGGAAAACAGGAAACTGCAGAGGCCAAGGCTGTTCTTCCTTGGTTGTAGGTGGGGAGGCAGCTTGCTGTTGCTGGGTCAGAAGGAACTTTTTCTTCCTCAGGGGATCTCTATGCTGCTGTAAATGATTATGTGTGAGAGCTCCCCCTTCAAGGCTTCCTGACTCATAGGGTAGCTACATACTTAACTTTTAAAAAAAGAAAAAAAAAAAAAAGGGTTTGTGCTAATTTACCTGGCTCCAAGCTGCCCCTCCACACCCTCACCAAAATCTGGTGTTGTCAGTCTTTTAAAATTCAGCTATTCTAGTGAATATGGAGTTGAATCTATCACATCCCCTGCTGATTGATGATGATCAATGATGTTGAACACAGTTTCATGCACTTTTGAGGCCTTTGCATAATTTCCTGTGTGAGGTGTCTGTTCAAGTCTTTAGCCAACATCTTACTGGCTTAAATGTCTTTTTTATTGTTGACTTGAATAATTTATTTATATAAGCTGACTACAAGCCTTATCTAAAAATAATGAACACATTATATGTTTTCTTCCAGTACCTATAAAGCTTTATCCTATATTCAGACTATTTGACTGATTTAGACTGTAAAGTTAGACTACAAATTTTTTGCATTAATCTGTGTATGGTGTAAGATACTGTTTGAAACTCTTCTCTACAGTTGGTCTTAACACTGTAGTTTTATTTTTACATGAATTCTATGACCATATATGCATTAAACTGAGGCACATTAAAAATTTCAAGAGTTTATCTGAGCATGCACCGAGTAGAATCCGCAGCGTCAAACCAAAGGTGGTTAGAAGCACTCCACCAACAGGAGATAGGGGCAAGGTTTTAATTAAAAAACAAAACAAAAAATGCAGAAGCAAAGCATGGAGATTATTTGATGGGCTATAGCTTAAGCAGTTGTCTTCTTTGGGAAAGCCTAGTTAGCTGTCTGTGATTGGTTATTCCTAAGTTTCATTTTCTAGGATTTGAGCACATTGACTCTGATTTAGGTTTTGGTTTGCTTACGTAGGCCAGGAAGGTGTTAGAGCCACCTCAGTCTAATGGCCTACTTGTTTAAATACTTTAACAGTGTCTAATATTTCACTTTGATCTACTTGTCTATTCTAATGCTGTTACTACTCTGTCTTACTATCACTTTATAACAAGTCCTGAATTCAGTAATATGAGTCCTCCAAGTTTGTACTGTTTCTCAAGATCGTTTTGTCTAGGCTTCTTACTTTGTTTTCTCTATAAATTTTAGAATCAACTTTTTGATTTTCATAGAAAATAGCTTGTTGGTATTTTGATTGGTGTTGCATTATGGCTATAGATCAATTTCAGGATAATAAACATTAAAAACATATTGTCTTCCACTAATAAGGATGGTATTTTGCTTTATTAATATATTTTAAATTTTTATCTCCAATATTTTATAACTTTTAGTGGAAGATTTGTGCATATCAAATTTATTAAATTCCTTATTATGTACTTTGATTTTTTGGTAAATTAAATTTTTATTTGATTTTTCCAGTTTGTGGTTGCAACTATTCAGCAATAAAGTAGATTTTTGTATTTTGACCTTGCATCCTATGATTTTTTAACCTTACCTGCGAATTCCACTCATTTGAAATTTCTTGAAACTTTTTCTATGACCAAATATAAATATTATCTATTTTGATGAATATTTTCTGTAGGTAATGGGTACAGTGTTTAGTAAATGTTGATTAATAAAGTTAGTGGATAGTTTTTATTCTAAACTTGTATATCTGGTGATTATTCAGTTTTCTTATTCTATTAATCACTGAGACAGTGGGAGTAAATCTCTGTGATTGTAGGTTTGTAATTTTCTTCTTTAATACCATGTGATTTTGTTTCATATATTTTGAAACTCTCTCTCTTGATGAATTCATGTTAGGATTCTTATATCTTTCTTTAGAAAAGTTTCATTTTACCATTATGAAACTTCACTTTTAAATGTTAACTAGCACTCCTTATCTTGATACTTATATTGTTCAATATGAATATGGTCACTCATGTTTTTCTACTTTTAATGATTGCATGGTGTATGTTTTCTCAAATTTTAACTTTCAATCCTCCTGTGTCTATACATAAAGTATACCTCTTGTAAAGAGCATATAGACAGCTTATATTTTAAAGTATTGAGTTATTTGAGTCCCCAGCCACCTCTTGCCCTTTATTTTCTATGTGCCTCATTTCCTTCTTTTCCTTTACTTCCTTTGACTTTTTAAAAATTCCTTTGTGATATTTGAATAGAAAAATAGACATTTAGATATAGACAGCCAATTTAAAGACTTTTTACCTGTATCTTTTTTTAAAAACATCTTTATTGGAGTATAATTGCTTTACAATGGTGTGTTAGTTTCTGCTTTATAACAAAGTGAATCAACTATACATACACATATATCCCCATATCTCCTCCCTCTTGCATCTCCCTCCCAAACTCCCTCTCCCACCCCACTAGGTGGTCACAAAGCACCGAGCTGATCTCCCAGTCCTATGCAGCTGCTTCCCACTAGCTATCTATTTTACATTTGGTAGTGTGTATATTTCAATGCTACTCTCTCACTTTGTCCCAGCTTACCCTACCCCCTCCCCATGTCCTCAAGTCCATTCTCTACATCTGTGCCTTTATTCCTGTCCTGCCCCTAGGTTCATCTGAACCATTTTGTTTTTCGTTTTTTTAGATTCCATATATATGTGTTAGCATACGGTATCTGTTTTTCTCCTTCTGACTTACTTCACTCTGTATGACAGACTCTAGATCCATCCACCTCACTCCAAATAACTCAATTTTGTTTCTTTTTATGGCTGAGTAATATTCCATTGTATATATGTGCCACATCTTTATCCATTCATCTGTCGATGGACATTTAGGTTGCTTCCATGTCTTGGCTACTATAAATAGTGCTGCAATGAACATCGTTGTACATGACTATTTTTGAATTATGGTTTTCTCAGGGTATATGCCAGTAGTGTGATTGCTTTGTCATATGGTAGTTCTATTTTTAGTTTTTTAAGGAACCTCCATACTTTTCTCCATAGTGGCTGTATCAATTTACATTCCCACCAACAGTGCAAGAGGGTTCACTTTTCTCCACACATTTGGATGATGGCCATTCTGACTGGTGTGAAGTGATACCTCACTGTAGTTTTGATTTGCATTTCTCTAATGATTAGTGATGTTGAGCATCCTTTCATGTGTTTGTTGGCAATCTGTATATCTTCTTTGGAGAAATGTCTATTTAGACCTTCTCCCATTTTTGGATTAGGTTGTTTTTTTTTGATATTGAGCTGCATGGGCTGTTTATATATTTTGGAGATTAATCCTTTGTCAGTTGCTTTGTTTGAAAATATGTTTTCCTCATTCTGAGGTTTGTTTTTTCATCTTGTTTATGGTTTCCTTTGCTGTGCAAATGCTTTTAAGTTTCATTAGGTCCCAACTGTTTATTTTTGGTTTTATTACCATTTCTCTAGGAGCTGGGTCAAAAAGGATCTTGCTGTGATTTCTGTCATACAGTGTTCTAAGTTTTCCTCTAAGAGTTTTATAGTGTCTGGCCTTACATTTAGGTCTTTAATGCATTTTGAGGGTTTTTTTTGTGTATGGTGTTAGGAAGTGTTCTAATTTCATTTTTTACATGTAGCTGTCCAGTTTTCCCAGCATCACTTAATGAAGACTCTGTGTTTTCCCCATTGTATATTCTTGCCTACTTAAAGATAAGGTGACCATATGTGCATGAGTTTATCTCTGGGATTGCTATTCTGTTCCACTGATGTATATTTCTGTTTTTGTGCCAGTACCATACTGTCTTGATTACTGTAGCTTTGTAGTATAGTCTGAAGTCAGGGAGCCTGATTCCTCCAGCTCCGTTTTTCATTCTCAAGATTGCTTTGGCTATTTGGGGTCTTTTGTGTCTCCATACAAAGTGTGATATTTTTTGTTTGAGTTCTGTGAAATTTGCCATTGGTAGTTTGATAAGGATTGCACTAAATCTATAGATTGCTTTGGGCAGTAGAGTCATTTTCCCAATGTTCATTCTTCCAGTCAAAGAACATGGTTTACCTCTCCAAGTGTTTGTACCATCTTTAATTTCTTTCATCAGTGTCTTATAGTTTTCTGCATACAGGTCTTTTGTCTCCTTAGGTAGATTTATTCTTAGGTATTTTATTCTTTTTGTTGCAATGGTAAATAGAAGTGTCTCCTTAATTTCTCTTTCAGATTGTACATCATTAGTGTATAGGAAGGCAAGAGATTTCTGTGCATTAATTTTGTATCCTGCTATTTTGCCAAATTCATTGATTAGCTCTAATAGTTTTCTGGTAGCATCTTTAGGATTTTCTCTGTATAGTATTATGTCATCTGCAAACAGCGATAGTTTTACTTCTTTTCCAATTTGGATTCCTTTTATTTCTTTTTCTTCTCTGATTGCTATGGCTAAAACTTCCAAAAGTATGTTGAATAACAGTGGTGAGAGTGGGCAACTGTGTCTTGTTCCTGACCTTAGAGGAGATGGTTTCAGTTCTTCACAATTGAGAACGATGTTGGATGTGGGTTTGTCATATATGGCCTTTATTATGTTGAGGTAGGTTCTCTCTATGCACACTCTCTGGAGAGTTTTTATCATAAATCAGTGTTGAATTTTGTCAAAAGCTTTTCCTGCACCTACTGAGATTATCAAACGGTTTTTATGCTTTAATTTGGTAATATGGAGTATGACATTGATTGATTTGTGTATATTGAAGAATCTTTGAATTCCTGGGAAAATCCCACTTGATCATGGTGTACGATCCTTTTAATGTGCTGTTGGATTCTGTTTGCTAGTATTTAGTTGAGGATTTTTGCATCTATGTTCATCAGTGATATTGGCCTGTAGTTTTCTTTTGTTGTGACACCTTTTTCTGGTTTTGTATGCCTTTTATCCTTCAGTTTGTTAATATGGTGTATCACATTGATTGATTTGTGTATATTGAAGAATCCTTGCATTCCTTGGATAAACCCCACTTGATCATGGTATACGATCCTTTTAATGGGCTGTTGGATTCTGTTTGCTAGTATTTAGTTGAGGATTTTTGCATCTATGTTCATCAGTGATATTGGCCTGTAGTTTTCTTTTGTTGTGACACCTTTTTCTGGTTTTGGTTTCAGGGTGATGGTGGCCTCATAGAATGAGTTTGGGAGTGTTCCTCCCTCTGCTATATTTTGGAAAAGTTTGAGAAGGATACGTGTTAGGTGTTCTGTAAATGTTTCACATAATTCGCCTGTGAAGCCATCTGATACTGGACTTTTGTTTGTTGGAAGATTTTTTTTTTTTTTTGCGGTACGCGGGCCTCTCACTGTTGTGGCCTCTCCCGTTGTGGAGCACAGGCTACGGATGCTCAGGCTCAGGGGCCATCGCTCATGGGCCCAGCCGCTCCACGGCATGTGGGATCTTCCCGGACCGGGGCACATACCCGTGTCCCCTGAATCGGCAGGCAGACTCTCAACCACTGCGCCACCAGGGAAGCCCTGTTGGAAGATTTTTAAGCACAGTTTCAATTTCAGTGCTTGTGATTGGGCTGTTTATATTTTCTATTTCTTCCTGGTTTAGTCTCAGAAGGTTGTGCTTTTCTAAGAATTTGTCCATTTCTTCCAGGTTGTCCATTTTATTGGCATGTAATTGCTTGTAGTAATCTCTCATGATCCTTTGTATTTCTGCAGGGTCAGTTGTTACTTCTCCTTTTTCATTTCTAATTCTATTGATCTGAGTCTTCTCCCTTTTTTTCTTGATTAGTCCAGCTAATGGTTTATCAATTTTGTTTACCTTGTCATAGAACCAGCTTTTAGTTTTATTGATCTTTGCTATTGTTCCCTTCATTTCTTTTTCATTTATTTCTGATCTGATCTTTATGATTTCTTTCTTTCTGCTAATTTTCATTTTTTCTTGTTCTTCCTTCTCTAATTGTTTTAGGTGTAAGGTTAGGTTTTCTATTTGAGATTTTTCTTGTTTCTTGAGGTGGGATTATATTGCTATAAACTTTCCTCTTAGAACTGCTTTTGCTGCATCCCATAGGTTTTGGGTCATTGTGTTTTCATTGTCATTTGTTGCTAGGTATATTTTCATTTCCTCTTTGATTTTCTTCAATGATCTCTTGGTTATTTATTAGCATATTGTTTAGCCTCCATGTGTTTGTATTTTTTACAGTTTTCTTCCTGTAATTGATATCTAGTCTCATAGCATTGTGGTTGGAAAAGATACGTGATACGATTTCAATTTTCTTAAATTTACCAAGGCTTGATTTGTGACCCAAGATATGATCTATCCTGTTGAACTTTCCCTGAGCACTTGAGAACAAAGTGTATTCTATTGGTTTTGGATGGAATGTCCTATAAATATCAATTAAGTCCACCTTGTTTACTGTGTCATTTAAAGCTTGTGTTTCCTTATTTATTTTCATTTTGGATGATCTATCCATTGGTGAAATGGGGTGTTAAAGTCCTGTACTATGATTGTATTACTGTCGATTTCCCCTTTTATGTCTGTTAGCATTTGCCTTATGTATTGAGGTGCGCCTATGTCGGGTACATAAATATTTACCATTGTTATATCTTCTTCTTGGATTGATCCCTTGACCGTTATGTAGTGTCTTTCTTTGTCTCTATGGTTTGTTTTTAAGACAGTACATTCCTTTTTAAGTAAAACACTGACTAGAAAAAAAATTAATAAAATGACTTAAAATGCTACAGTATAAGCTCTATCTTGCATGCTCTTTTTATTCATTCATTAAGCTTTTATCCATCCAATATAAAAAAAGTTTAGCTGTCTTTCAACCTGTACTCATAACCTTACAAAGAGTTATAAGGATATGGCCTTTACCTTTTGATGTAAATCTTATGATGATTCACTACTCCCCTAATTAATTTTTTCCATAGTCATTTATCATCATCAAGTTTCTATCATGTGGCAGGTTATTCCTGTCATGGCAATTGCTGCATCCTCTGTAGATTGACTTCTCAATGATAAGAAATGCATTTTCTCAAGGTCACCATATCTGCTACATATCTAAAACAGTGTCACTCTACCCAGTGGACACTTCTACACAAAGATATAGTCGGTTTGTTTAAAACATATTTAGGAAGATGAGTGGGGAGAAAATAAAGTCTTTATATTCTATATTTAAAAGTGGTTTTTATTTAGTGTAGAATTCTGAGTCCCATTTATAATGAACCCATAATGTGCCCCCAAATAATAAGTTCACATCTGTGGAGCATGATTATGGTGGAAACCATTCAGGCTTTCAGTGTCCTGGCTGTTCTTTCTACTTCTGTGAGGTGATGCAGGGTGTAGAGTGATAACCCCCAAATAAAGACCTCGTAGTGATCTCTTTGGTTCCCTTATTCCCTAAGACACATATATTCTCTACCTACATTAGAAAGCAAACCTTTTTCTATTTCATGAGTTACCTTGCACCAGAAACCTGGTCAAAAGAAAGAGTAATGCTTGTTAATGCAAGCTGTGAAATAAATATGTAACATAAGAGTATTGTTTAAGCTGGAGGGAAGGGAATTAATGATGATATAACTAGTAATAGTTACTAAATATGATATGCCAGTTAATAATCATTAGAAGTAATAGGAACTGGGAAATACCATTACTCTAAAATGATAAACAGCGTCTGTTCTTAAGTGACATTTTTAAAAAGTGTGAGACTCTCCATTTCATTTTTGTTTGCTTGTTTAAGTCTAATCAGCTCAATTGATCTAAACATATATTAAAAGCAGAGACTGTGTATATAGTTTGTTACTTTGGTGGACTAGTTTGGCTGAAGCTATAATGCTAGTCAGTCATTTCCTAAGGCAGACAATTCCCATCATTAGAGAAAGCAAACAAAAATAATGTTGTTAATATCTATTCTATAATTTACAGTTTGCAAAGCACTATTTTAAGGACTGAATTGTGCCTCCCACAAATTCATATGTTAAGCCCTAACCCCAAATATGACTGTATTAGAAGATAGGACCTATAAGAGGGTAATAAATATTAATGAGGTCATAAGGATGAGGCATTAATCCAATAGGATTGGTGCTCTTATAAGAAGAGAAAGAGAACTAGAGACTCTCTGCATGGGCACAGAAGAAAGGCCACTTGAGTACACTGTGAGAAGTAGCTATCTGCAAGCCAGAAAGAGAGGCCTCACCAGATACTAAGTCTGACAGTAACTTGATCTTGGACTTGCAGCCTCCAGAACTGTGAGGAAATACATTTCTGTTGTTTACATCACTTTGTTACAGTAGCTCAATCTGTCTAATATAACTGTCATATTTATGTTTATTTGGCATAATAATAAAGCAAAATGGTTAGCTATTGTTGCTATCCAAATACTGGAGGTAAAGAAAATAGGGATCAGAAAGTTTGAGTGATTTCCCTCATATCACCTAGGTAGTAAGTAATGGATTAATGATTAAATATTCATTCCTTTCTATATAAAAAAAATTATATTTTACCAACTGGCCCAGTAAAACCACCATGAAATAAAAAATTAAAAAAAAAACATATCTGGGTGACTTAACAATAGCATTTTCATATGTAAGAGAAAAGAAATATTCTGAAAGTAACTTTTTCTAGAAATCAGAGGAAAATAAAAATATGAAAATGCTAAGTTGTTATAGAATCTACCAATATTCAAAATCTAAGGGAGGTAATAAAAGTTGTGTGAAGTTATCACCTTAAGGATATGAATATTATTTACCTCAATGTGTTTGATTACTACAAGCAACTATATGCCAATAAAATGTACAACCTAGAAGAAATGAACAAATTCTTAGAAAGATACACTCTTCCAAGGCTGAACCAGGAAGAAACAGAAAACATGAACAGACAATCACAAGTAATGAAATTGAAACTGTGATTAAAAGTCTTCCAACAAACAAAAGTCCAGGACCAGATGGCTTCAGAGGCAAATTCTATCAAATATTTAGAGAAGAGTTAACACCCATCCTTCTCAAACTCTTCCAAAAAATTGCACAGGAAGGAACACTCCCAAGCTCATTCTATGAGGCCACCATCACCCTGATACCAAAAGCCAGACAAAGATATCACAAAAAAAGAAAATTACATGTCAGTATCACTGATGAACATAGATGCAAAAATTCTCAACAAAACACTAGCAAATAGAATCCAACAACACACTGAAAGGATCATAAACCCTGATGAAGTGGGATTTATCTAAGGCATGCAAGGATTCTTCAGTATATGCAAATCAATCAGTGTGATACACCACAGTAACAAATTGAAGAATAAAAACCATATGATGATCTCTAAGGATGCAGTAAAAGCTTTTGACAAAGTTCAACACCCATTTATGATAAAAACTCTCCAGAAAGTGGGCTTAGAAGGAACCTCCCTAACATAATAAAGGCCATATATGACAAACCTACAGCTAACATCATACACAATGGTGAAAAGCTGACAGCATTCTCTAAGATCAAGAACAAGACAAGGACGTCGACTCTTGCCATTTTTATTGAACATAGTTTTGGAAGTCCTACCCACAGCTACCAAGAAGAAAAAGAAAAAGAGGGAATCCAAATTGGAAAAGAAGTAAAACTGTCACTGTTTGCAGACATGGTACTATACATAGAGAATCCCAAAGATGCTACCAGAAAACTACTAGAACTGGTAAAGTTGCAGGATACAAAATTAATACACAGAAATCTCTTGCATTCTTATACACTAACAACAAAAGATCAGAAAGAGAGATTAAGGAAAAAGTCCCATTCACCATTCTATCAAAAAGAATAAAATAAAATACCTATGAATAAACATACCTAGGGAGGCAAAAGACCTGTACTCAGAAAACTATAAGATACTGATGAAAGAAATAAAAGATGACACAAACAGATGGAGATATGGGAACATATGTATATGTATAACTGATTCACTTTGTTATAAAGCAGAAACTAACACACCATTGTAAAGCAATTATACTCCAATAAAGATTTAAAAAAAAAAAAAATGTTACCATGTTCTTGGGTTGGGAGAATCAATACTCTGGAAACAACTATACTAGCCAAAGCAATCTACAGATTCAATGCAATCCCTATCAAACTACCAATAGCGTTTTTCACAGAATTAGAGAACAAAAATTTTTACAATTTGTATGGAAACACAAAAGACTACTAATAGCCAAGGCAATCTTGAGAAAGAAAAATGGAGCTGGAGGAATCAGCTTCCCTGACTTCAGACTATACCACAAAGCCACAGTCACCAAAGCAGTATGGTACTGGCACTAAAACAGAAATATAGATCAATGGAACAAGATAGAAAGTGCAGAGATAAACCCACACACTTATGGTCACCTAATCTATGACAAAGGAGGTGAGAAAATACAATACATAAAAGACAGTCTCTTCAATAAGTGGTGCTAGGAAAACTGGACAGCTACATGTAAAAGAATGAAATTAGAACACATCCTAACACCATACACAAAAATAAACTCAAAATGGATTAAAGACCTGAATGTAAGGCTGGATACTAGAAAACTTTTAGAGGAAAACATAGGGAGAACACTCTCTGACATAAATTGCAGCAAGATCTTTTTTGATCCACCTACTAGAATAATGAAAATAAAAACAAAGTAAACAAATGGAACCTAATTAAACTTAAAAGCTTTTGTACAACACAGGAAACCATAAACAAAACAAAACAAAAAACCCCTCAGAATGGGAGAAAATATTTGCAAACAAAACAACTGACAAGGGATTAATCTCCAAAATACACAAACAGCTCATGCAGCTCAATATCAAAAATATGAACAATCCAATCAAAAAATAAGTAGAAGGTCTAAATAAACATTTCTCCAAGTAAGAAAGACATACACATGTTTAAAAAGCACATGAAAAGCTGCTCATCATCACTAATCATTAGAGAAATGCAAATCAAGACTACCATGAGGTATCACCTCACACCGGTCAGAATGGCCATCATCAAAAAGTCTACAAACAATAAATGCTGGAGAGGATGTGGAGAAAACGGACCCCTCCTACACTGTTGGTGGGAATGTAAATTGATACAGCCACTATGGAGAACAGCACGGACGCTCCTTAAAAAACTGAAAATAGAGCTACCATATGATCCAGCAACACCACTCCTGGGCATATATCTGGAGAAAACCATAATTTGAAAAACTACATGCAGCCCAATGTTTATTGCAGCACTATTTGCAATAGCGAGAACATGGAAGCAACCTAAATGTCCATCAACAGAGGAATGGATAAAGAAGATGTGGTACATATATACAATGGCATATTACTCAGCCGTAAAAACTGCCGTTTGCAGCAACATGGATGGACCTAGAGACTGCCATACTGAGTGAAGTAAGTCAGACAGAGAAAGACAAATATCATATGATATCGCTTATACGTGGAATCTAAAAAAAGGCTACAAATGAACTTATCTACAAAACCAAACATACGTAGAAAATAAACTTAAGGTTACAGGGGGTTACAGGGAGGAGGGATAAATTGGAAGACTGGGATTGACACATACACACCACTATATATAAAATAGATACCTAATAAGGACCTATTTTATAGCACAGGGAACTCTACTCAATACTCTGTAATGGCCTATATGGGAAATGAATCCAAAAAAGAGTGGATATATGTATTTGTATAACAGATTCACCTTGCTGAAACTAACACAACATTGTAAATCAGTTATACTCCAATAAAAATTATACCTTAATAAATATTTTTAAAAAAGAAAATAAATGCCACATGTCTTTTTTAAGCAATTCGCTAAACATGATTCACCCATTTTGACCTGCAAAAGGCTAACATATAAATTAAATTTCTTTTAACATCACTACACTTTCTGAAAGATATTTCCATATTGATTCATAAAACCAAAAGATGTCTGTATCAGTTCCAGTGTCATCTGAGTTCTCTTTTTAGGATACTTCTTCATTTCACGTCTCCACATTTGGCTACTTACTGGGCGAATACTGTGCTTTTAAAATTCATGTTGGCAACATTTATACCTAATTAACCACCATATGCCAAAGATACTTCTCACAAATTATATGGACATGTATCCTTATAGAGAATACAATTTCTCATAACTACACCCCCACGAGTCCTATTTTTGAAGAAATCACTCAGTATAAGTAGAAGAGTAGTTAGGATAGAAACTGTTTTAAAGAGCACACTTCTGTTGCCATAGTAACTATAACCTCACCAGGCTCAAGCTACAGTTTATATGGAAGCAATATAATTCTGACAGTGATATTTTCCAGTTCGATTTTCTTTAAAAATACAGAAAACCACTACAGAATAAATTAATGAGAAAATATATTTCCTCTTTGTATTTTCTGGCTTTAGCCCCCAAATTAGAAGTATTTTACATATCACACCAACAAAACAAGTGATATCGAATGTTAATAGCCAGTCCATCTCTAATGGTACAGATCCCTTAGTGCTTATATTTAAAAGATTTCAATTTAAGATAGGGACTTAATTTCAATAGTGGCACAGGCAAAATATTAATCATGATATAGGGAAATTATTCATTTGTCCTATGCACAATCTTAAATGCCCCCAAATGAAACATAAACCAACAATGAAGGCAGATAAATTCATTTTAAAAACACTATTTTCACTGTTTCAACTCATCTGATGCTTAGTAAATCCCAGCTGGATTTGGAAGTATGTATTTGACAGTTTTTAACCAATAATACAAAATAATGAATTCAAATATAATGTACTAGGAAATTTCTGGGACTAAGGACCACATTTGTGAAATGGGACAATCGGATGTAAGAGAAAAGCAGATATAAATATTGTTTGCAATTCTGAGAAAATGTTTAGTGTTAATGTGAATTTGTAATACAATGTATAATAATTCTAAATAGCATTTTTCAGTACCTTTCAATAAGGCAAAAAATAACAACTTAGAAAATGCTTGTTTTTTTATATAATATTTTATTACATTTTAAAATAGTTTTTTTATCTGAATTATAATTATACAACCTTATGTATCTTTTGATCAAAACTGTGAAAAATGCAACCATTCATTTTCACACTCAGAAGGCTTGGTAATAGCATGCAAGTTCATGCAGTTAATCTGTGATAAATACTTTATGTTATTTGTTAGAAATTCTAAAAGAATATTTTGTATCAGGTATAACATCTGTTTAAAAAAGAAGTCTTGCTAATCAAATATCATTTACTCCTCCTGTGCTCATTTTTCAGGATGGCAATGAGATGAACACCAGGCTACTGCACAGGAGTGCCATCTGCATCACAAAAATCACATCTTGGCCAGAATTCAGACACACAACTTTGATTTTTATTCCCAGAAACTTCCTGGCACAAAACGATTAATGGCAGGTGGATTTAAATTATGTGGGCATCTGAAGGGAAAGGTCTTTCTTTAGTACTGTCAGAGTGTTAGGTGTGAAGGCAGATTAAACTTTTCTTATGAAGCAAAGTTTAGACACTACCCCACTCTACACCTGCAGCAACGACTACATATTTCTGTGTAAAACATAAAAGAAAATGAAATAATTTCTGTTCTCCCTACAAGTTACAAGCTTGCTAAGGACAGTAACTCTTTAAGTATTTAAGGACTATCACAGACCTTATCACAGAGTAGACATTCAATAATTACATGTTGCTGGAATGTGTATGACTGAATCATGGGACAGCAGTATCCCCTGGAAGGGGGCCATATGTATTCATTTTTTGCATCCCATGTATTTACTCTGCAGGGGCAGATTAGGCAGTTAATACATTTGTGCTGACTGATGGACAAAAGAGTTCTGTGTCATCTGGACATCAATTTTCATGGCAGAAAAAATATAGTTCCACAGCATCAAACATTTTCTTTTAATTGCTATTTCCTGTAGGTCTTTAAAAAAACAAATATCAAGAAAATTAAACTATCCCATACAGAAAAATAATGTGAAGGAAAGAAAAGTAGAATTTAGATTTTCAGAATTTGTATCTCAAAATAGTTGCTTGATTTCAGGAGAGATAGAAAATAATTGCATATCTTGCAAGAAAAGATTCAATGAGCTGACTTATTTGCCTTTTTATTTAAGAAAATGGAACTGGAATGTACTATAAAGAGCTCATTGGGCATAGATTGTTAAATTGCTTCAAATTTGCCTAAGGCCACATAAAAGAAGGTATAAACTGTATTGCTATATAGAACCATATAACTGCTACAGGCTCTTATTTTCCCTCTGAAGCCTGTTGACATGTAAACGGACTAAATTTTTCTAAAGACTTTAATATCATCAGATTCTAGAAATCAGGAAGAGTATTTTTTTATGAGTTATACTTTGAAGTATTTACTTAAATAGCATTTAAAAAATTAATTGGAGAAACTCTCAAAGTCAAAAACAAACAAACAAACAAACAAACAAACAAAAAATACCAAGGAAAGTCTGAGAAACTGCCACAAGAATAGCCTAAGGAAACAGGACAAGTAAATGTAATATGGTATCCTGGATGGGATTCTGGAACAGATAAAGAACAGTAGGTAAAAATCAAGGAAATCTAAATAAACTATGGACCTTAGTTTATACTAAGGTATCACATTTGGTTCATTAATTATAGCAAACATACCATATTAATGTAAAATATTAATAGTAGGAAAATATGGATGTGGAGTAAATGGAAACTCTCTGTACCACCTTCTTAATCTTTCTGTAAATGTAAAGCTGTTTTAAGAAATAAAGGCCACTAAAATTAATGAAAACAATGGACATTGGGCACACATTTTTCCTTTCTCCTTGAGCTCCAATATAACTCCACCTGGCATTGACCATATCCCTAACTCCATTGGAATTTTCCAATATTTAGCATATTTATTTTCTGATTGTATAAATGTAACGTATAAGTGTTTCCCTTTTCTCTGATTTTGTCAGGAGATTTCTTCCCAGATACAATCCTTACTCTGTAAAAAAATACAGCACCATACAATGATTAAGGGTCATCAATCCTCCACCCTCCCTCACCACACACATAGATGGATACTTCAGTAAATAATAAGACTGGATAAAGAGCGCTTACAAACCACTAAGGGAAATGAGTTACTAAAAATTCCGTAATAATAAAGAGCAACATTCCTAGTTACCAAATACATACACACACACACACACACACACACACACACACACACACACTAAATCAATGTTTTAAATTGCTTAAATTAAGAAAAAGTACTCCATCTTAATTCAACTTGTATAATAAAAGATGAATTCTCAACAAGTTAAAAACTTTCAAAGAAAAATATGAGTTGATATGATAATCTGTGATTCTCAGGTAATATCTGACTACTACTGGTCAGAAAATAAGTTACAAGCTCCATATGAGAGAATCACCTTTCAGGAGAATTAATTTAAAAAGGAAGAGCAGCACTTAAGAGAGCTGTGTTACAATTTAGGAGGAATCAGTTAGAGTGATTTTTGTGTCAGGATGAATGACAATATGTTTACTCTTCCAAATGAGTAAACCAAAGCACCAAAGTAACAAGGGAGGTCAGGGTGAAGGTAAGGGAAAAACTGTAATCCTCACGCACGAAATTTATTCTGGGTAAGGTAAGAAGTGTTAGTATTGTTAGTTGAGGGATAAATGGACATAAAAAATTGATAAGATCAGTACATTAACAACTGCAATGAGATTAAATGAGTGTTGTTGAAAGTATACAGAAAGGTGGTGATTGAAAAGGGATTACTGAAAATTCGTATTTGAATTTGAAAATGATTGCCCAGATTTCTGATTTCTCATTGCCATTTCTCAATCAGTGTGGTCAAGATAGTAGGATGAACAGACTTGGGGGATATCGTTCTTAGCTAATGACGAGTTTAAGTTATTTGTGTAATAGAGTTTCCCTGTAGGTAGCTGAATATAAAAATATACAGTTCACTGGTAAAGCTTTGGATGGAGGCATATTTTTATTGGTTATTCATTTATTCTTGTCAGGGTTATTCTAGGCAAGTCTGAGAATGTCCAGGGAGACTATGTTCTCTGTAAACTAAGGATAGACTACCTATGAATACCAACATATAAGTACACGAAGAGCAGAGATCAACAACGTGAAGGGTGCCTGAGGACTGGGAGAAGAACTGGGATTATGAAATATCACTGAAGATCACTGAGTGGTGAATGGTGAACAAACAGATGGATATGAGAGCATCTTCTGCCAAAGGAAGACAAAACCAAGAAATACTAAGACACAGCAATGGTTGTTGCCTAACCGAAGGAAACTGGTGAACTATTATCAGTTTCAGTAGCACAAGTGGGTACCAGTTATAATTCCTCCAGGTTCTGCTCTAAGCATCGTTGTGTAGAGATGAAAAGTAGAGTGTGAAAACATGAAGATAAACTTACATTCAGACTACACACAGCTGAAACGAAGCCTAGGGGCAGGAGATTCTAAAGGTTCCTGAATCAGGGAATTCTCAGTAAGGTGATGCTTGTGTTGAATATTAAATGGAGAACATATATTTACCTGGCAAAGAGGGCTGCAACATGGTATTCCAGATGGAAGTAACGTGTAAATTGTAAATTTTTGTCAGTAAAAGCAGAAGGTGTTCTGTGTAACACTTGTGTAGTGGGTATTTTATTATGCATCTGTCAAAACACATAGTACTATACATCATAAAGAGTGAACTTTAATACAGGCATACCTTGCAGATGCAAACTAGTATATACAGTATGGGCAAACAACAAGGTCCTACTGTATAGCATGGGGAACTATATTCAGTGTCCTCTGATAAACCATAATGGAAAAGAATATGTAAAAGAATATATATATATGTACATTACTTTGCTGTACAGTAGAAAGTACAACATTGTGAATCAACTATACTCCAATAAAATATTTTTTAAAAAATTAAAAAATACAGGCACACCTTGGAGATGTTCTGAGATATGTGGGGTGGGTTCGGTTCCAGACCACCACAATAAAGCAAATATCATGATAAAGCAAGTTGTACAAATATTTTGGTTTCCCCGTGTATATGAAAGTTATACTATACTGTAGTCTCTTCAGTGTGCAATACCATTATGTCTAAATAAACAATGTCATACTTCAATTTAAAAATATCTTATTGCTATAAATGCTAACCATCTTCTGAGCCTTCAACTAGTTGTAGTAGTAATGTAAAAGATCACTGATCACAGTGATAACCATCACAAATATAAAAAGAATATAAGAAATTTATAATATTATGAGAATTACCAAATGTGATACAGAGACACGAAGTGAGCAATAGCTGTTGGGGAAATGGTGCCAAGAGACTTGCTCAACTCAGGGTTGCCACAAATCCTTTAATTTGTAAAAAACGCAATATCTGCAAAAATGAAGTGCAATGAAACAAAGTAGTATGTGCAAGTAGAAATAAATACCTCAGAATGCTGGAGGATCTTGGGATGGAATGCAGATTGTGATAATTGAATCTGGGCTATAAATGTATGACACAACCTCACAGAAGGGGTTGGGCAAAAAAAAGTTAAAAAAAAAAAAAGCTGACCTCAGTAACTCTGGATGACAGTATTTTGATTGGAAAATGTACAAAAATGATAACTGTATATAACAACACTGTAATATAGTTTATAAATTTGTTTCTCACAAGGGTATGGATTGAAAATTCTGAAAGAACTTTACATCAGTACCAGGGTTGAAAAAACAGGTAAATAAATGTTAGGTAATTGAAGCTAGATTTTCCCTATCAGAGAAAGAGGTTACAAATAAGCAAAGAGAGGCTAGAATAAACCCTGTGATTATTAGAGTTGGAAACACTGGTTTAAACTCATATTTAATAGATAGGTAGATATGGATGGATGGACAGACATACAAAAAAGGCAAATAGAAAAATATTTATAGGTATGTGGATATACAAAGGTTAATCTACAAACACGTATTTCCTAGTTGTGTTTGATGAGTGGGCCTAAAAGCAGTAACATCCTAATAGATCTTCATTTCTAAATACTACTCTCCAACAAGAGGAACTATGCCTCCTTAGGGAAGTTACTGATTATAGTGCTGGGGCAGGGAACATGCAAGGTGAGCCTGGAATATCTCGTCTCAGAAAACAGTAAGTGTTCAAAAACCAAAAGGAAGGGCACATGTCAAAAGGACACAAGAGCTCAGCTGAAAGAGCTCCAGATGAGTAAATTCAGACCAATTTGAACCAAAAAAAAATGACACAGCATTGGATTATAACTCAAAATATAAAACAAGTCAACAAAAACATAATGATATAAATATTGAAAAACAAAAAAGAGATAAATCTTACTTACAAAATTCCACATAATATGTATACACTGCCCCCTTCAGGATGTATATTTTAATCCTCTTAATCCATCCCCGAGTGTGGAATGTTCTTAGTGAGTATGGAAAAAATAGAAACTTTAGAATGGAGAGACCTGGCAGACACTATCTCAATCAAGTGATCAAGTTTAACATCACCAGTGGTGAGTCATGTTGATATCTTATTCCCCATTCTTCCATTGATACATCCCATGATGTGATGGGATGAGAAAGACATTTCAGCTCAGTGTTATTATTCCTAAAATCCAGTCAGTCACCCCAGACTAAACATGAGAAAGCTATCAGACACACCCCAACTGAGAGACACATCAAACTTCCTGACTGGTTCCCTTCAAAACTGTCAGTGTCATGGCAAGCAAAGAAAGATCAACAAACTGCCAAAATCCAAGGAGACTAGGAAGACACAGATAAGTAACTGCAATGCGTCATCCTTAATTGGTTCCTGGGAACAGAAAAAGCATATAGTGAAAAAAACATAAAACAAAAAACTGGTGATGTTGAAATAAAACCTGGAGTTTAGTAAGAAGTTAGGTGATATTGTTAATCTCTTAGTTTGACACATGTACCGTAGTTATGTCAGTGTTACTATCAGATGAAAGTAGGTCAATGGCATATGGAAACTCCCTGTTCCATCTTGGCAACCTTTATATATATATGAAAGTTTTGCAAAATAAAAATGTTATTTAAACTGCAGAAGAGTAATCTTTTTCTCTTCAAAGCTCATTTTCCATGCATTCCATATTCTGTATATTATAAAGTGATATGATATACATAAGGAAACAAAAGTTATTTAAAAAGAAGTTGTCTTTGAAATAAACTGAAATAAATTTGGCATTAAGAACATATATCAAACTTGTTTATAGGTTCCATGTAGTGGTGGTGTTGTCACACATACTGTAGTTATAGTATTTCTCTCCTGTAAGTACACACTTAAGCACATGTGGAGGAACTTTTTCATTGTTCTACGTACTCAGGTGCTAATGTTTGACTTGTCTTCATTTTAAACGTAACCAGGAATTCTGTGGAATCTAAATTTTTGGAACCCTATCACATTTTTGGGTGGCCCGCAGTGCTACAGAACCTCCTGTCTATTTCTTATCCATAGGATTTGACAGCTTGTTGGAGGTGTGGAAAAATTCTTCTTAATTCTTCATCTAAAATATTACCATCCCAAAGCATGCCCTTTGTCTGTATTTACTGACCTCAGATAAATGAGACGCTAGTGTTGGGATTTAAACACAGAGCCCATTGAGTCTTTAGCTTCTTAGAAAGGTGGCAAAAATCATGTACAATGCCTCAGTGAAATAAAAGGTGGTCTAAGAAGAAAAATGAGTGTCTTCAGATGCAGAACACACAGAAGTGCAGCTTAACAGGAGCCCCAGGAGACTTCTTCACAGAGATAGAGAATACACAGTGACACACTGCCAGGCTCGTTTTCTAACCTGTTCAATCACAGTTCAAGTTCCTTAGACAGCACATAAAAGTCTGGTCAGCAACTAGCAGGAAAGTGCAAGTTTTCTGAAAATTTTGGATTTTTATGCATTCTACCTCTTTTAGCAACTTACTTTATTTCACTTTAAAGTTATAATCAAACAAATCAACATTCACATGTTCTCTAAAGTCCAGAGAGTTGGAAATGGAATTTATATGATGATTTAAAACTTCATTTTGTTTAGTTTTATCAAGCATAGTCGCTCTATCTTTCTAAAAAGAAATCGCCATCTCCATTTATCTTTTCTGTTGATAAAGTGTTTCTAGATGGATGCTTGTTCTACTTTCCATCATAGCTGCATACTTGAAAACACCTCTCATCAATAAGTATGAGTCACAGTGGCTGATTGGCTACATATCCATAGCAAAGCTAAGGTTCTGTAGAATCCTAATGAAGAATGGAATTTTGTAAAGTTTATTTGTTTACAATTAGTATCTACAAGCATATCTTTTCTCTTTATCAGAATAGAATACTTATAAAAGAAACGTGAATAAAAACATAAAATTTTATTTTCTTGTACCCTTCTTTGAAGAGATGTGATTTTTTAAGACAGATTTTCATGATATTTCCTGATGAAATAATCAGGAAAAAAATCAACCTGGTAGATTGCCACTTATTTTGATTATAGTTCTGAGATGTATCAAAGCATTAAATAATTAGTATTTAAAATAATTATGTTAATTTAGGTGAAAAAAAACAAGCAATTAATGACTCTTCCTATGGATTTCTAAAGAGCCAGGCAAGATATTCCTGCAATTTAGGTCAGGATGAACCTTTGCATCAGATACTTTAGTTAACTGCAGTAGAATTTTTATATTTCTTAAAATGTTACTCAGTATTTTTCTTAAATAACATAATATATTAGAGTGTTGGTTTTACATTTTGAAAACTTCAGATAGAACTTTAGAGTAGGAATGTCTGAACCAACCATTTTATTATGAAAGTAACCCAGTGACCCAATAAATCCTTTCATAGCTATATACTCTAGAAACCCTTACATGTGTCCACTGGGAAACTAATACATTTAAAGGAAATGACCTATGGATTCATGAATCATACAAATATATTCTACCTGGAAAAAAAGCCAACCCTAGAATTTGAAGCCCTAGAGTATGAAGTCAGCCATTTTTATAATGACTAAATGCAAGCAAAACTAAATAACATATTATTTAAAAGTTACATAGATAGGGCTTCCCTGGTGGCACAGTGGTTGAGAATCTGCCTGCCAATGCAGGGGACACGGGTTCGAGCCCTGGTCTGGGAAGATCCCACATGCCGCAGGACAACTAGGCCCGTGCGCCGCAACTACTGAGCCTGCGCGTCTGGAGCCTGTGCTCCGCAACGAGAGGCCGCGATAGTGAGAGGCCCGCGCACTGCGATGAAGAGTGGCTCCTGCTTGCCACAACTACAGAAAGCCCTTGCACAGAAACAAACACCCAACACAGCCTAAATAAATAAATAAATAAATTAATTAATTAATTAAAATAAAAGAATTCCCTTAAAAAAACAGTTACATAGATAATAAAATTATTAAGGAGAAAAGCAAGAAGCTGCTAAACAATTCATATTAGTATTTTTTATGTGGGATGATGCAAGGATGGTGACACCATGGAACATGGAAGAAACACAGAAGTCTCTTCAATGACACTAATAATAGCATCGTTTTTTGCTCCATAGGTGTTCAATTCTATCTTATGCTTAATGGCTTTGATATATGTTACACATATTTTCTTGTGTATTTCAAACATTTTATTAAAAAATGTGTTTTTCAAAAGCCATTGTTTATTGGATTTTCTATTCTAAATACTGGGCTATTAAACCAAAGCACACTTGACCGCCAAAATGTATACAAGTGCTGCTTATGATCTCAGAGTTTTTAAAAAGGTTTCCATCATCTCTTCTACTTAAGAGGGGAGAAACACTCAGAGTGTACTTGTTCCCTTACAGGAAAGGATCTTCTTGTTTTAACACCATTATTGTTTTTGTTGCTGTGAAAACTGTCATCTACCAGTGCACTCAAAAGGAGTTGTAACCCATTCTAACATCCATTTAGGAAAGAAGAAATGACCATGCAAAATACCTAGAATGGCTACCTTTCTCAATGCCCTTTGGGATGCCCCCAGTCATTTAATTTTTAGGGAATTGTTATTTATTAATTTTCTATTCCCTGTCATGGGCCTCTTATTTTCCCTTCCCTAGTTTTCCTACTATAACGGATCAGAGTCCATTTGGATCATACCTGAGCAAGAAAAATGAATACTTATAAAGGAAAATACAATTTCTAAATAATCTCCTAGTTAATTAAAATAAATGATGGCAATTTAGAAGACTAGTCAATATTGGCATAAGAGTTATTAATCAGGAGGATAATGGACAACTTTAAAACTTGACTTTGCAGTTTTATATTGTCATTGTTGTTTCTAAAGTTTCTGTTCCACACTTCCACTGAGGTAGAGGTATTCATATATGAGCAATTTAATTATCGTGTCATTGTTCACAGTACAGCTGAAATTAACTATACTTATCTCTGTAACAGCTATGCTTTGCAAAGCCTTAATTAATTTCACACACTTGAGATATTAGATATGGATAAAACTGACAATACTGATGTTCTCTTGCAGGATTTTTGAAGCTTTACTTCTCTATTTTGGCTTTAAACATATACCTAGCAGCTGTCATTACATAGAAGACACACTTCATCTAACCTTGTATTTCAAAATATTAAATAACAGCCTAAAGGGATCTGAAAAGACTGGAGGTCTCAAATATGTGAAATGAATCTTTATAAAATGTTTTATTCTGGATTATTATAAAGACTACATACATTCACCAATGTCCCTACACATCCTAGAATTCCAAATCATTATAGTTCCCTGTCATTTTTAAGTAGTAAAGAACAATCCACTTTATTACCATGAATGTATTTATTACAAGATTTCATGCAGGAATACAAAGAGTATTTCCCTATTTTGGCGGTGGGGGGGATTATTTTTCTGTAACCAGTTTGCTATAATTCCTGTGCAATTCAGTTCAGGTGGGATTTTCCACAACATTGAGAATCTTGGCTTTTTAAAGTGCAATATGTATGTAGTGATTAGAAGAAAGTATACAAAATTGCAGTCTGGAGCCAAAGGATGGTTTTGAATGTCAGGGGCTTTGGATGAATACACAGAGAATATTGTCATTGTTTAAAAAACCAACACCACCAAGGGTATCCAAAGATAGTTTATTTTTCTCGAATACCATAAAATCAAGGAAGAAGAAATCCCTGGCATTTATTCAGTTATTTAAAAAGGTCACCAAGGACTCCGGCTATTAATATATTTCCCTTATGTTATCCTTAGCCATATTGGCTTCATGTTCAAAACTGTTGCCTCATGGAATCAAGATGACTGCTGCAACTCTACACATTATGTTCCACAAATCAAGCAGAAGTATGGAAAGTTGACAACAGCTATGTCACTCCCATTTTATTAGGAAATTTTAAACTTTCCCACAAATTCTCAGTAGACTTATGATTATATCTCCTTAGCCAAAATTGTCACAGAGCTGGTGCTACTGAAATGGTTGTTCCTAAATGAATATGTAATCACTCCAAATATAATTTGTGACCTATTTTTAGTTACAGGCTTTTGTTTGAGATGGAGTTTGTAATGATTGTCAAGGCAAATAGTAATGATTGTGAAAGACTCAAGAAAGTATTTAAGCAGGTAAGAATCAGCTCTAGAACTGAGAGTGGGTAATATTAATCAGATAGTTTTGTTTTCGTTTGTTTTGTTTTGACGGCAATGATAACTTATTGGGGAAGTGGCTAGAGAAATGAAAACTAAGAGAAGGAGGAAATGGCAATTAATAGCTGCTAATAATTTAAATGGTATGGGGGAGTAAGAAGGGTATATGTTAAAACATATAACTAGAGTTTGAGATTCACTGATTTGGAGCCTTGTTTAAGCAGTATTAGAAACAATAGAAAAGTTACAAAGGAAAGTTTTATGGGAAATGGTGACAGCGAAGGATGGAAAGCTTAGCTCATGAGAGTATCCCAGTTTATTTACAGTCATCTTGAAATGCAGAACTGGATCTTGGGACAAGAGATGCTGTTCTATCAGCCGGTTGAATATAAATAGTAAGTGAAAGTGTGGCAATAGAAAACAGCCAATGAAGAGAGTATAGAAAACATGTAAGAAATTAGAAATTAAAACAATACTTGATATTCTAGTCTGTAGTTAGGGGTAGCAGAGATGAGGCAAGGAAAAAAAAAGGAGGAAACACAACTTTTATGCAAAATTAAAGATTTATCACACAACTGCTCTGTGCCTAGCACCATACTAGGGGTTAGTTAAGCATGCCAAAAATAAGACAGTTTCTATCCTCTAGTAAGCTGCCCCTTAGAGGAGAAAACTAACAATTAAATGGGAATGACAATATTGTAGGATACGGGCTGTAACTGCAAAATATGGTGCTCCCTTGAAGTGACCTTCATCCCAATGTGGAGTCACTAGAGATGAAAAGTTTGTGGACTTAGAGAGGTAGTATCTTAGCTTTTAAAAAAAGATATAATCAAGTTCATGAAGGCTTTAAAGGTAATATTGAAATTCAGTTGTATATGTATACCACAAATTCTTTTTTCATTTATCTGTCAACATACAATTACCTTGTTTCCATATCTTGGTTATTATGAATAATGATGCAATGAACATGGGAGTATAGATATCTCTTCTAGATCCTGATTTCAAATCTTTTAGATATATACCCAGAAGTGGATTGCTGAATCATGTGGTAGTTCTAGTTTTTAATTTTTTGAGGAAAAAATTACTTTTTTCCATAATGGCTGTACCATTTTACATTCTCACCAACAATGTACATGGGTCTCAATTTCTCCAAAGCCTTGCCAACACCTATGTTTTGGTTTTTAATTTTGTTTATTTCTAATACATGAAAAAGTTATTTGCATAAACAATGACAATTATGAAAAAAAGGGTAATGTCAAGAAGATGTGTCAATTGACAGAGATGCCAAGAAAATGAAGCACTTAATGGCGTTCCTGCAACTATACATGAATCTAGGAGCTCAGTGATATTCCTCAATAAAGCATTTATGATTTGGTGCAGGGGGAAAGAGAATACAATGCAGGAAATATTAAGAACTGTGTGGATAGCAGGGGAATTGAGGTAGCAAACACAGAGTATTCTTTTGAGAAGACTGTTGTTTAAGAGAAGGAAAAATGTAAAGATATAAATAAGTATGAGTATGGAGGCTAAGAATAGTTAATATTTCTAGGTGCAAGTGAATATTGCTTTGGATATTTAATATATTTCAAAAAAATAAATGAAAGCCTATATCTGCCAGTTTCTTTCTCCCTTATGAAACTTAAACTCTCAAATAACCAAAGCAATATCCATTTATTTTTTTTAACTTCCTTAAAGGTTGAAATCAATTCTATTTAGCAAAATAGCACACATTGTAGAAAGTAATATAAATTTGTGCTTCCGAAGTACATAAGTTAAATACATGTGATTCAACAAAGGGCTAAGTGATGCCCCTCTCATATGGTATAGGTATAAATGGCTAGACCACTCAGGCTAACCTTGCCTAGACTAGACACTAATACCTTGCAGTTCCCCTGGTAGTTTGGCAGTAACCTACATGTAAGAATATTACATTTACTGTAAGCAATATACATAAATTAAATAGTTTGAATTTTTGTTTGTTTTAAAAATTCTGGTAGTTTAATGGGTCAGGCTATTTTCAGAAAGTCTGAGATCAGTGTGTGTGTGTGTGGTGTGTGTGTGGGTCAGGCTATTTTCAGAAAGTCTGAGATCAGTGTGTGTGTGTGTGTGTGTGTGTGTGTGTGTGTGTGTGTGTGTGTGTGTGTAGGGAGGTGAACCATGGTGCATGAGCCACATGCAGAGCCACCTGGTACATGCTTTTTTATAGCTGTCTGCCCCTGATTAAGGGCTGGAATACATCACTTGTAATACACTTTATTAGAGTTGTGCAAATCTATTACATCTTGAAACAGAGAAGTGCAGAAGTTATAAAAGAAATAAAAAAGAAATTTAAAATACTTTTTACTTTCATTGATTTGCTATTTCTAGGAAAATGTTACCTGCAATATGTAAAGTTTCTATCTGACTTTTCCCCCTAGACTCCATTAACTTAATCAAATCATTGTAACTTGGTGCTTGCCACCTCATTATCATGTATTATGTAGTTGTCTTTTAAATTCATTAGACAGAGACCTTCCATTTAAAGCACATTAGTTTCTCCACTCTTCTGAAACCTTTAGCCAGAGGTGGAAATTTATAAGGTCTAATGCAGTATCCAAAAAGAAAGACTTTTGACTTGGGATTTCATATTGGAGTAATAGCTGAAGCAGTTTTACCTATCAAATTAATGAAGCTTATTCTTTAGAGTTCCTCATTTTTCCTGTCTTTAATTTTACAATTTTATTCTTTTAATTAAAGCAGCATTTCTCAGCATGGGCACTATTAGCACTTTTGAATGGATAATTCCTTGTTGCAGGTGTAGGGGGATTTGTGCTTTGTAGGCTATTTAGCAGCATCAATATCCTCTACCCACTAGATTCTAGGAGCTGTGACAATAAAAAAAAAGTCCAGATAATTTCAAAATCCCCCAGTTGGGTGCCTGGGGATGATGTCCATTTGAGAATCACAGATTTAAAGGCTCCCCTTCCCTCAAATTATATAAGATTCAGCCACACAACACCTGCATCTGGCTTGGAGAGCAGTTATCAAAAAAAACTATCAAAGAAAGTATAGTATTATTTTAGTTATAACCCAGAATATTATGTGTGAATGAGTTTTTAAATTTTATACTTTTTTTGACTTTTAACTAGCAAAATATCTTAGGATCTTGATTTGTTTTGTCTAACGTGTGACAAGCTTGCTGACTTGGAAGTGATGCAGTCAAAAAAAAATTCTTTTAAATAAATAGCACCCATTAAACAGAAAAATTTCATTAAAACGACTGTGGGGTATGAATTCAGACTGCACACCATTTATGTGTTAGGTGCAATGAAGAGTAAGCATGTGACTAGAAGTGGATACTTCTATAATTGATGAAGTTAAATGTAAAATACTACACCCTTTGTGCTGTGTAACAGACTCTTTATGCCACAAAATGAAAACTTTATGAAGAAATGACAATTCTTGAACCTAATAGTACACTGCTATCAATGCTTTCAGTAGTAATGTAAGAAGATTATTTTTTCCCTTCTTAGAGAATTAATTAGTACCTAGAGATTCATAAAACAACGGTATATGTTATTTTAAAAATTGTTGATAAAAAGACATTTCAATACATAGGAGTTCCTTAATTTAACATGTTTGTAGTATTTTTTTTCTAAAAAACAGATAACCATTGGAGAAGAAATAAATATGGGACGAAAATGTAAAATATGACAGGATAAAACAGCTAAATTATTTGCTTTTGAAATAACTGAAACATCAATATCAATGTCAATTTATATCACGATTTCTAAGTTTTGTCATAATCTCTAAAAAGAGTCAGAAAGTATCATTTTCAAGCAGGTGTATGAATTTAAATATATTTGCTATTTAATTAAATAACTAATAATTTTACAATAGTAAGTGTAAATAAATGTGTCTGGGAAATATACACTCTTTGTTTTAGATTTTCTGATTTCTCTTTCAATATAACCTAGAATTCTCTTAACCTAAAATATCCATAAGACTTTTAAAATATTTACTTTTGGGACAATATATTGAATCTTAATGTCATTGGATTAAAATAAAAGTGTCATTAGTTTAAAAAAGAAATGTAACCACAAAGTCTGATTAATGCTACTGTACTGATTAACTAATATCAGCAAGAGTGTAACTGTTCCCTAGATGTCTCTCATTTAAATATATTTCCTGATGTCAAAGGAGAAGATATCAAGGGAAGTCATTAGCAACGGTCAAAGATGAAAAAATGCGTCTTTCCACCACACTCTACGCTTGAGAAATGAACAATGCATTTAGGAAAAAGACCGTGCATGTGTGTGTATAAGAGAGAGAGAGAGAAAGGGAGAGAGACAGAGAAAGAGACGGAGAGAAACAGAGAGAAGAACAAAGCACTGGGGTTTATGGGTGAAAAATACTGTCCAGATCAGGGTTGCTTGATCTAGATTTCACTGACCTCTCTCAACCCCTCTGGAAGTTATATAATTCTAGAGAAAAGAGTGTCTAAGTGGTCATGAGCTCTTTTCTGAGAGAAGGAATTATCAGAGTATTTTTTTCTTTCCCTCAGCTTTCCAAAATATAAAGTTTCCCTTGTCTAGAGATGTAAATATAGCTTATAATGAACTGTTTTTGGTAAAATTAACTATGATGGAATAGTGTTTAGTGAAATAGAAGGAAAAAAATGCTATCTAATTTATAGTACACAAGTGCTTAACTAGTATGCAGTTGACCAATAGGTACATCTCTGAATCTAACATAATTTTGTTCCAAAAAATTTAGAGAATGATTCCTCAATACTTGTCATTATTTTCACTTGCTCTGCAACACGACAAAGATAACAAATATCATTTTCTGCAATAATTAATAGTGATTAATATTGATATCAATTAATATTGATAACTCACTGAATACTCAATGCTGGGCTGAGTACTTTCAATGAGATTTCATGTTTCTTTTAATCTTTCCAACAACCTAGTGAAGTAGGAACTATTATTATATGCATTTTATTGTTTGGAAAACATAAGCTTAAAGAGATGAATTGATCTCCTAAAGTTCAAAGCACTACTATATGAAAAGTAATATGTTTCAAGTGTGGGGTACTCACAAGTCCTACAGTGCTATACTTCTCTATCACTACTAGATGTTAATGTGGTATTGAATTACTAACTAAAGTGAGGTTAATCAAAGGGTACCATCAAAAAAATGTATTCAAACTTACATCAGCCATTGTGTCAACAACTTTTCACAGATACTCAACTACGCCAATAATTTCTGCCTTCTAGACTTTGCAGCCAAAAGCCGTACAAGTATCTAAAAACGTGTGGAAAAAGTTTTTCTACAAACCTGCAACAGAGGTTTTTCTGTTATTGTATAGGATTCTGAGGAAGTCACATGCAGAAATACTAATCATTGAGCAATTGGCGCAACTGCCTTTAACATGCTGGAAGTAGACAAGAAACACTGGAAAAGCTTTGTAAGATAAACGGCATTTTTTCCACTCCACCCAATGAAGGAATTGGTTTCAAAGAACATCCCAATCAAACACTTGCTCTACACGGTAAATTGGCTTAAATAATTCACCCTTTGTGGAGAGCTCTAGCAGAATGTAGAGACAAATGGCTCAGGATCACCAAAATCTAAGAATATAGAGACACACCCAAACTAACACATACAAACACTTCAAAGTTGCTAAGAGACTAGATTTTAATTGTTCTCACCATGGAAAAGAAATGATAATTATGTGACATGATAGAGGTGTTAGCTATTGCTATGGTAATAATCATATTGCAGTATATAAATATATCAAATCAATATCTTGTACACCTTAAACTTAATGTCATATGTCAATTATATCTCAATAATAATAATTATAATAATAATAACAACACTGCCAGGCAAGCACTTCTCTTTCAGAAGACTGCCTTGACTCAGCTTATTTTTTCTATGCATGTCTGTCACTCATTGCATATACTCAAACTTTATCTCAATTAATTCAAACTCCCTTAATTTAAGTAAAATCTGTGTGAAGTTGATAGTCTTTTCTTTACTTCGCATACATGGAAACTAAAGTTTAAGGATCAGAACACTTGCTCAAAACCTGTTTTCCTGATGCCATCCTCTCACTGTTTTTATCATTTTTTTATAGCCTATCCTAAATTCTAACACAGCCATCTAAACAAGCTCTTAATATAATCTATTGTTTAACATTGTAAATTGAATCACATAATTTTACAGTTGAATGTCCCTTTGAGAACATATAAACTGGATGCATGATAAAATGATGAAATCACCTGAACACCAAATTAAGATCTCCAAAGTCATAAGCTATCTTTTAAAATCATATGGAATATGTCAAAATGGACATATAGAAGATAAAACTGACTTTTACACTATTGTTCTAAGTGTAAACTTAGAAGAGTAAATGGACTCAATGGGAAAATAGAGTTTGGAAGAATTTTCTAGTAGCCAAAAACAAATTACTTTGCTTATGTGACATTTAGAAGCCTCTACTTCTGGTGTTCCAGCAAATGGACAATGCCTCGGAAGACAGGATATGCAGTCAACTTCAGCGTCTAAATAATTTATTCTACTAGAATTTTTCAACTACTCACATTCAACTCAGATGTTATTTCAACCACTTTGTCGTTATTCTAATTCAATGAAATTTTAAAAAGCCACATTCTAAAAAAGCCAATACAAATAATGTCCTATGTATACAAGAGTATTAGAATGCAAGTTAACCCTGATTATCAAGCAATCCAGTTAAATTTTTAATGTTTCCATGCAAATAACACCAGAGATTAATCAAGTCTTTGGCATGGAATACTTTTGCTCTCTGTCTTCATGAAGTTTAATGTCTTTAAATTTCCAAATCAGGTATTGCTTACTTTATGAAGACTTCTTTCACACTCTCTACTGTCTTTTTAATCCTGGCTGAAGCAATCAGCCAGGAACCTTACCATTGTAATTATTTGCTTCCATGTTTACCTCATCTACAAAATAATGTGCTACATAGAGAAGAAAATAAAAAGTCAGTTCTTATTGGTCTCATCCACCTAGCACAATATTTTGCAAGTACTAGGTGTCAAAAAAGTGTTTATAGATGAAGAAATTGCATGAATAAAAGTCATTTGATATTATTATGTAATATGCCAGCCACATATAAGTGTAATAAGGTGTTTATATTAATTTAAGATTTCATAAAGATGCCCAATATGTTAATAATCTATTCTAAAAGAAATAAATTATCAATTTTTAAAGAAGATATAGCAAGAAATTAGACCAGGAAACATAAAACTTGGACTTTCATTTTTGTTTTATCCTTTAACTCTTGAGTCCTTGTTTCCTTCAGCTTTAAAGTGCATGTATGTTATGCCTGCAACGTTATCTACAAATAGCCTTTACATTCACACTGTACATTGCCCTTAAGCACTGAAAATACCTAATTAAAATTTCAACAGATTTAAGTTCTCTGATTATAAGGGAGCATGATATTTCTAGAGTGAAGATACTATTTTAATAGCATGCCATATGCTAGAAAATATACCTAAAGTATTAAGATTCAGAGAATAGGTATGTTTACTAATTCATTTTCATACTATTAAAATAATAATTTTATTAGCACATTTGGCACATTAAGATGAATTGTCTTGAAAGACTGTGGAGAAAGGAGTGACTTTCTTTTTCTTTTTCCCCTATATGTTGTAAACATTAATTCAAGATATGGGTACAATGTGTATACCCATATAGCCACATAAGCACATGTTCTAAGACCTCATAAAACATTACTGATGAATCATAACAGGTTCAAACAAGCTGTTACAGCCTAGTGGGTTAAAACCTCTTTAATATTGATTTATAAAGCTGTAAGCATTATTAAAGAACAAAACATGGTAGTATTTTAAAAATTCTTTATTTGTTTACCTATCAGCTAAAAAATAGTAAACAACAAACATTTTCTAATAGTGTATACCTGTGTGAAAAGTCTGTATTTCTATACATTACTGAGCAGATATAGCCATTCAGAAAGGGGGTAGTTTTATTTTTGTAGCAAAAGGAAAAATAACTGAGAAAAGATATTAAGGATTTGAGTTTTAAGTCAACCTCCTTAGCTTTAGTTTAGTATATTTTAGAATATATTTTCTTTAGATCAAATTTTTATCTTTGTGTCTCACCAAAGCACAGCTGAAGAAAAAAATATCTTCCATGTAGAAGACAAGGATTTTTTTAAAAAAAACTTCTAAATTTATAACTAGGTTCAAAGATGGAGTTCTTAAATCAGGATATGGTTATAATTTTAGGAACATAATTTCAAAATGTCCTTAACTGTACTAAGTAAACTTCCATTTTAAGCTATACAAAGGCAAATCATATTTCCCAAAGACCATAATTCAGCAGCACTTTTTTTTTTTTTTTTTTTTTTTTTTTTTTTTTTGCTGGAAAGAGATACATCTTTTTAGAAAACAAGAGAAAAGTAATCATATTATGAGATCATTGCTTTTACATACTGTATGAAAATACATGTAGGATTTTGGTGCATTCAGTCCCATGTTTCTTATTTTTCTCTCTTGTGCAAAGAATTATACTCTTGACAATATATCAAGAAATACTCACTTTGGTTCTTAAATACAATCTTTCTTAAAATTATACCCTGGAAATATATGGACAAAAATTTTTGATTTTTCAGGAATTTTGGTATAAGTTTAACACTTCAAATTGTATACCTTTTATTTGGTAAAATTTGTAACATAAATTTAAGATTCTGAAATCTGAAATATAGTACTGCAAGATGTTTTAGGAGATTTTTGTAATATCACTAAGGTTTACTCTGAATCACTTTAATATCTCCAGATTTTCTAGTGTTTAGTTACTTTGAAAACAGTAAGATAGCTATTTGGGCAGCTAACCAGAGGGGGTTATTTCTATGCATTTTTTAAACAATCCGATAACTATTAAGTGAAAAGGATAAACTAACCAATCTAAGTCAAAATGTTTTATAAGGTCTCTGGGCACAAAATAAATATTTTCTCTTTCTTTTGCTGCAGTTGAAATAAATTTTTGTTTTTACTCCTTTCATTTTTTTAATGGTTTATGTGTTTGCCCTTTAAAAGTATGTGGCACATTTGCTCTCTACATCACCATGGTCTATATAGACATACTGCACTATATATATATATATATATATACATATACATATAGTGCAGTATGACCTGGTATGTACATGTCAATAAATATAATTCAGGAAATATTGTAAATTTACTAGTTTGCCTAATGGTCAGAGAGAATCAGAACTTTAGGTAATAAAGTGAAAAGTTTAGTTTAATTGGACATTTTGTATTTTGAGGAATTATAAGAGAAATTATAAGGAATTATAGGAGGAATTATAAGTAAAATAATTTTTTTCAGATCATACATGCTTCTTTTTACTTGCATTTGAAGAAAGCTATTCTTTTATAATTTTATCCTTTTGCCCAGTGTGACTTTTTTTGCCGTTAAAAAGCAAAGGGTTTTAAAATAATAATGATAAAGAAGTAAAGGCAAAAAATGTTTCAATTAAAAACATTAAAAAATGTGTTAAACATAAAATGTGTTTGTTATTGAGAGCTCTTCCTACCAGCTTGCAAGAATTAATTGTTATTAGTTTGTTAATGGTGCATAACAAACTACCCCAAACTTAACATCTTAAAAAGATACTCATTTTTTAGTAAACAGTTCTATAGATCAGAAGTCTGGCATGTTATGGTTGGATTCTCTTCTTAATGGTATAACAAGGTTAAAATCAGCATGTTGGCTAGACCAAGTTCTTATCCTGAGGCTTCAGGGGAAAACTGGCTTTCATGCCCATTCTTATCATTGGTATTATAATCTAGTAAGTCAAAAGGATAAACTAATCCCCCTAAGTCAAAATGTTTTATAAGATGGTCTCTGCAGAAGACAGATATTTCCCCTTTGTTTGGCTGCAGTTACAATTCTATTTCCTTGAGGCTGTAGGACTGAGGCCCACATTTCCTTGCTACTTGTCACCAGGTGCCACTCTCAGCTGCTTGAGGCCATCCTTATCCTTTGACAGGTGGCCCCTTCCATCTATAAGCAGCAATACTTCTTAAAATCTGCTTAGACTCCTTCTACTTCAAATATCTAACTTCTCATTTGATCAGCGTAAATAAACTCTGTGCTAAAAAAGGGCTCATGTGATTAGATCAAGCCTATCCAGATAATACACATATCATAAAATGAACTGTACCATTTAACATAACCTAAATCATGAGAGTAAAACCCATCATATTCATTATTCTAGAGACTGTCCATAACTTTTACATAGGGTAGGGGTGAGAAATCTTGGAAGCCGTTTTCTTTTCTTTTTTTTTTAAATTGAAGTATAGGTGATTTACAATGTTGTGTTAGTTTCTGGTGTACAGCAGAGTGGTTCAGTTTTACAAACACACATACACACACGCATATTTTACACACACACACACACACACACATGCACACACACATATTTTAGAACTCTGCCTACTACCATCCTCCCCCTATATCCTCACAGTGCTTCACACACTCCCAATGTTTCCAAGGTTCTCATCCATTACAACATCAGTTCAAAGTCCAAAATATACATTTAAATCTCTTCACTGTAAAAGGTCCACAATTTCATTTTCTAAACCATCTCAGTCAGAAACAGATGAGGCTACTGAGTGTAACCTATTATTAAGTATAACGCCTACATATAATTCAATCTATGAAACTACAAATAATCTGAGCTGAACATTTCCAATATCCAGTGGAATGATGAGAACAGAGTAATATTTTTTGACATTCTGGTTCAAAAAGAAAGAAAAAAATGGTTAGAAAGGGTCATCAGATCAAAGTAGTTTTGAAATCCAGACAGGAACTCAACCTGTATTTCCTTGATTAGGAGTCAAATCCTGGAAATAATCCTCTATTAGCTTTTGGATCCACCCTCTGACCTCTTGGCTCTGCCATCTGGAATTTTGGTTGTGCAAAAATGATAGCAACTTTTTTTTGAATCTGAGTTGTTTTATCAGCCTGGTCACTGTAGGTAGAATCTTTGGGTTTTAATAACCTTCTTTTATTTTCTACTTTCTCAGTTCCTTTCAGTCCAAGTTGCCAGTGTTGTTGCTTATATAATTTTCTTAAAAACCTTATGGGCCGGGCTTCCCTGGTGGCGCAGTGCTTGAGAGTCCGCCTGCCGATGCAGGAGACGCGGGTTCGTGCCCCGTTTCGGGAGGATCCCACATGCGGCGGAGCGGCTGGGCCCGTGAGCCATGGACGCTGAGCCTGCGCGTCCGGAGCCTGTGCTCCGCAAATGGGAGAGGCCACAACAGTGAGAGGCCCGCATAACGCAAGAAAAAAAAAAAAAAAAAAAAAAAGAAAAAACCTTATGGGCCTTTGAGGATTTCATTGGTTTTCATTAGTAGAACAAAGCCATGTCTACAGATCTGAGATAATCACTTTGGTTTCTACAGATATGAATTAGGAGCAATTCCTTTAAATCTCCTACATGTCCTATGGCTTAATCAAGACTCTCATGATGAACCTTTTATTTTTTCTTTTTCCCCTTTTCCTCAAGAAGCAGGTCCTTAGCATTTTCTCCCTATGTAATGTTGCCAGAAACAATTTCTGAATGTTAGAATCTTTGCAATTTGGATAGGCTGAGAATTTCCCAATTCACCAAGACTTCATTCATTTTGTTTAAAAGTTCTTTCTTCAATTTACCTCTTTCCTCTTACACTTTACTAAAAAAGAAAGAAGAAACCAGGGCACATCTTCAAAATGTTGCTTAGAAATCTTCTTAGCTATATACCCAGTTTCATCACTTATGATTTCTGCTTTACCCATAACTACAGGACATGACTTTGCTAAGTTTCCTGCCACAACAAAACAAGAATCACCTTTCAGTTTCCAACAATTTTTTTTCACTTCCCTTGGAGCCTTCTTCAGCAGTGTTTATGAAGTTCATATTTCTACTAACATTCTATTTATAGTGATTTAGGTTTTCTCTAGAGCTATTTAGAATTTCTTTATAATGCTCTTTACTTTTTTATGAACCCTCAGCTATAACATCTTTAAAAATCTATACTTTTACTAACAATCTGCTCAAGAAAATCTAGATTTTTTTCTATCATGTGCTTTGAAATTCTTCTGGCCTTCTCCCACTGTCCAGTTCCAAAGCCAATCACCCGTTTTAGGGTTTTCCTAAGGAAGCACCCTACTTTAGGTACCAACATCTGTGTTAATCTCCTATTGTTTTGTAACAAATTAACACAGACTTACTGCCTTAAAAAACACCTGTTTAAAACAAAACAAAACAAAACAAAACAAAAAAATCACCCGTTTATTAACTCACAGTTCTATAAATCAGGAGTCTGGCACAGCATGACTGGATTGGATTCTTTGCTCAGGCCATAACAAGGCTGAAAATAAGTTGTTGGACAGGCTCTCTTTTCTTCTGGAAACGCTTTTCAATAATTTCCTTCCAAAATTAATCTTGTTTTTGGCAGAATTCATTTCCTTATAGTTTTAGGACTGAGATCTCCATTTCCTTAATAGCTGTCAGCGGGGGTTACTCTTAGCTGGTTGATGCTACCTGCATTCCTTGACTCCTATCCTCAAAGGAGTAACATTGCATGGAATCCTTTTTGTGCTTCAAATCTGACTACTATTCCTTTTTCAGTTAGCCTAAGACTAACTTTAAAAGGCTCATGTGATTAGGTCAGGTCCACCCAGATGATCTTTTTATCTTAAATTGAACTGTATCATATAAATAACCTAATTACAGGATTAAAATCCATAATGCTCATAGTGGTGGTAATTATGGAGGTCATTACTATCAGAAAATCGCTCAGCTGTCTCAGAATTCTGCTTACTGCCACAAATTGTTACATTTTTAGGAAATATATGAGCTATTTGATGTTACTTTGATGGCTTATATCTGCCATTGTGATAGTATTTACACTATAGATATTAGCAACTAAAGATCCAGGCTTTTGTTGTTTATTGTCTTGTTGAATTTGCATGGGTGTATAGAGGGTTTACTAACACAACATCAGTTTATGTATGTATGAGATAACTCTGTTCATCTATATATATCTATAATAGATAAATATATATATAGGTAATTACATAGATAAGTAATAGATTGAAAAAGATATACTGATGGACAAGTTGAGAAAAAATACCACACACTACTCAGTATCCGTTGTCTAGATTCACCAAATACAACATTTTGTCACACTTGCTTTATCTCTCTCTTGCTTTCTCATATGTGTATATATGCATATTATTATTACAATTCAACAAAAAAGGTTCTTTCCTTGCTTCCCTAAGCTTCTTATTTGCATGTCTCCTTTCTCCTTTTTGATTGCAAAAACCCTGGCTGTACAATATCAGTACATTTAATCATTTATTCAATTCCACAATACACACATGAACACAAAAATAGTTTCAGATATCTATGCCCATATCACTACAACAAACAAAAATACTAAGTAGAATTCAAAATTAGTATAGTTCCTTTTATTTTTATTTGGCCAAGGATATATAAGCAAAGTTTTGAGTTTAAATTAATTTGGATGCTTTATATGCTTATTTATTTACAGTACAGTTAAATTTGTTTATGTCTGTATTCTATTTGAGCAATACTCTCCATCCTTGTTAAATTAAATTTCATTTTTGTATATATGAAATATTAACATGTTTATAAAAGTGAAAATTATATATATACACACACACATGCACACACACACATACTGAGAAAATTGTCATGCCTTCTTCCATGCCATCCTCTCCGCTCCCACTCATCCACTCCTCTACATATTGCATAAGTTCCTGGTTACTTTTTCTGTTTTTTACAATTACTCAAAAGCACAAAACTATTCATGCTGTGGTTGTTTTTTTTCCTCTTTCATTATTTTACTTAATATTAATATATCCTAAAAGTCACTCCATATCTGTTCACAGTTTATACAACCATAATTTATTTAACCAATTTTCTATACGAGCAAGTAAGGTTTTTATTTTCTCTCTGTTATGCAACAAATAATAGCACAATTAATCAGATCATACATATATATTATTGTAATTTTTGAGGTTTATTATCTTGGTAAGTTTCTAGAAATAAGATTTCTGAGTTGCAGGGTAAGGGCATAGACACTAATAACACTGCCTAACTCCCCTACAGAGGAGATTCTATCACTCTGCATTGCCACAGGCAATGAATGTACCAGAACGCCTGTTTTCTCACAGCATTGACAATCAAAGGTATTGTCAAGCTTTGGAATTGTTGCCAAACTAGTAAGCTAATAATATGTATTTAATTGTGATTAATCTACATGATCTATGTAATGCAATGTTTTTAGCATTTATATGCCTTCCATGAATGTTAAAATTTGAACTATGAAAACACAGTAAGTCCTATATATGAACATTCGAGCTGTGAACTTTCAAAGATGAGAATGAGCTACTGCCCAGACATCACTGGATTTTTTTTTCAGAATGGCAGAACTGAATCCAGCAAGGAGCCAGATTCTGTGCCATCAATGTCAGGTGTGGGTGAAATTGCAGCTCACCCTCCATCTCCTAATGCTGACGATCCTTCAGCTCTACCATCTCCCACCTCCTCTCCCTCTTCCAGTCAGTAACTCTTCTTGCCTGTTCACTCGATGCCAGCCCCTGTATGCCAGCTGTTGTACTGTACTACTGAACTTTCCAAGGTACTGTACTGTAAGATTAAAAATGTTTTCTTCATTTTTTGTGTTTTTTTAAATGTATTATTTGTGTGAAGAGTATTATAAACCTATTACAGTACAGTACTGTATGGCCGATTGTGTCAGTTGGGTACCTAGGCTGACTTTGTTGGACTTACAAACTGGACTTACGAACACGCTCTTAGAACGCAGCTCATTTGTATGTAGGAAACTTACTGTAAACTCATTCTAAAGAAATATGCGTGCATACATATTGCTCATTTAGAACAAAGGTTATATGAAAACTTTAGGCTGGCTGGTATTTAACTAGGCATGTAAATGTACTTTTAACATGACCTTTTTCATCAGAGAAATATTACTAGCAATAGACTTCATGTTCTATAGATAATTAGTATATGACGATCAAAGACTGAGTATGTGAAGTTTGTTGGAGAACGCACCTGTAGAAACTTCACATAATCATTGACCATCGTAGAAATATATGTGTGTGTGCATATATGTAGATACATATATCTACATATATATAAACATGTGTACATATATATAGTGGAAGTAGCCCCCTTTTCCTTCCTGCCTGACTGCTTGAACTAGGACACTGCTTTTCTGCCCTTGGTGCTCCTGCTTCTCAGGTCTTCCAATTTGGACTGTATGACACTATGGTCTTTCGTGGGTCTTCAACTTACAGACGGCAGGTTGTAGGACTTCTCTGCCTCCATAATTTTGTAAGCCAATTCTACTAAATCTTTTCCTATAATATGTCCTATTGATTCTATTTCTCTGGAGAATCATGACTAATACATCCTCCTAAGACTGTGGTCACCAGGAGATTCTCATTTTCAAGCTAGCTCACAGTTCATTCTCCATAAATTTATTAAAATGATCATTTAAGTATTCCTCTAACTTTATGGTTTCAGCAGCTTCTGCTCCAGGCAATCAGATCTTGGCAGTGTCTCTCTGCATGCTCCAGATCTTAAAGCCGGATTTTGGGGTAGTTGTTTGCCCTGCAACCTCAATTCTCTGAAGAAATTGAGAAAAAAATTTATTTCCAGTTTATTCAGCTTTTTATTATTTACAGTTGAGAGTGAGAGCGATGTGTTTCAAGACCTTTACATGATAGAGGTGAACCTGGAAGTCTCACAATACTCCTTAATAAACTAATTTATTAGTGCTCCATACAAAATACATATTATGAATGTATAACTGAATGAATAATTACAAAGTAATTATATTTGCATAACCATGACCTAGATGAAGTCATAGAATATGAACAGTACTCCAGAAGTAGCCCCATTTCCCCCTCCCAATCACTATGCTATCCTTTCTCCTCAAAGGTAACCATCATACTGACTACATTATACTACTGCAACCTTTGAACAGTATTGCTCATTTCTGTAATTTATATAAGAGCCATCACTCATCACTTATTATTTTATGTCTGACTCTTTCATTCAGTCATTTATTTTGAGATTTATGTATGCTGTTGTATATAGCAGTAATGTTTCTATTTTCCTCATATATAGTATTCTACTGCCTAGAGATACCATAATCAAATACTTTTTACTCTTCAATGGCAGTTTTATTCCCCACCCCCACAGTTTTTAATCTGTTTCAATACTGCTGATCATTCTTGAATATGTTGTTACACATATACACATATATACTTTGCTATTATTTAGGAGCATGATTTCTAGGTCAGTTACATGAATATTTTATTTTAATGGATAGTGCCAACCCGCTTTTCAAAGTGGTTGCACAAATTTACACATTAATGTATTTCATTATATGCAATATATGAATTTGAAACAATTAACTTCTTTTGGTATACAGGGCAGATAAAAATCATATGCAAGATAAGTTCATTCATTATAATTATATTCTTTAAAGTTTTACTAAATCAAGTTTTAATATCTCTTACTGATGACCTGTCATTTAAGAACAGATAACCATCTGCTAGTACACTTAGATGAAGTTTGCTGGAATGCTATGAAAAAGATATTGTGATTTCTAAGTTATTAATACATTCCCTTACCTATTATTCATCTTTGGTTACGAATCATTATTTTCCACTAATTAACTATGATGCATACCTGTTTTATCATAGCAAATTTATAAAAAAGTGTCCTATTTGTATTATTAGGTTTAAAATGCAGTGTTTAAAATGCAGCTTGAGAGAGCAGGAGAGCCCCTGAGAGCAGTCTCCAGAGGGGACTCCATCATGTAACCCAGCTGTTCTTCCAGAATCGCCACACACACCCCACGGTCTGCACCCTGACTTAGCTGACTGCAGACCCAGAGGATGGGGATGAGGAATAACCACCCATGTGTGCCCACACCCTGTGGCCTGAACCCTTTAGTCCAGCCAGGCCTCTGTCACCTGAGCCCTCTGGATCTGGAGTTCAAACAAACAGTCTGTATGCACGGCAATAGGGAAGGCAGATCTTCTCAGCATGCGGCGACCCCAGGTGGCATCTGTGACTTCCTTCTTTCTCCTGCCTGTGGTGACTACCAAGTGCAAAAGCAGCTTGGGGTGGCATCCATTGGCCTCTGAGGACCTCTGGCCTCTTGGTTCCCAGGCCCAACCCAGGGCAATGTTCCAAGGCAGTCTTGGTTCCTGACCTGGGGGCGGGTGGACTCTGGGATGGGCAGGTGAACACCAAAGCTGGAGAATGGGTTTTTCCTCCCAGGCTAGATCTGGTATGCTGTGTCCCAATGGCTCCCACACGATCTTTCATAAAGGTGATTTCATTGTCCCTGGCTCAATTCTGTTATGATGTCATGCAGATGATTTTGTGGTGGCCTGACAGGCACTGTACCTCTGTTTTAGCCCTTATCAAGGGGGTGAGGCCTTAAAAAGCGGGTCCCGGGCTTCCCTGGTGGCAGTGCTTGAGAGAGTCCGCCTGCCGATGCAGGAGACGCGGGTTCGTGCCCCGTTTCGGGAAGATCCCACATGCCGCGGAGCGGCTGGGCCCGTGAGCCATGGCCACTGAGCCTGAACAAAAAAAAAAAAAAAAAAAAAAAAAAAAAAAAAAGCGGGTCCCTTCCTTGGTGGGGGGCCTCAGTGGTAGCCTCATGGGGGCTATAAAGGGTCCAAGTATGGGGGTCATAAGCTGAGAAATAAAGGAATTGTACTTCCCACCACAAATCTACTTCAGTGAGGCAACTGATTCAATGCCAATCTCATTCAGAAACATTGTCACAAACACATTCACAAATAATGTTTAATCTGAGCACCCTGCTGCCAGTCAAGTTGACACATAAAATTAACTATCACTAAAGCCTCCACTCTTTCATGGGCTTTAACACCAGGAATTCCACCAGGTTTTCAAGATGAAGATCCCAGAAAGATTCCCTCTTGGTTCTGGCAGAGGGAATAATCATTTTGAAATTCCTTCAGAAATTTCTGCATAACAGAAGCCTACTTTTCAGGGGAAAAGATGTTAGCAGAGTCTTTTCCCTCTGAGGGAGGAGCATTCCACCAACTACAGCCCCCTTTTACCCTCTTATCTCACCTCAAGTGTGAAAAAAGCTATACCACTGGAGAAAGACTTGTGAAGGTCACACCACAGAGATGCAGGCCCATGAACAGACTGAAATTTGATCATAAGATTCTCTTCCCACGTATCTTACTACCATACTAACAGCAGCAGGGTAAAATATAGTCAATTCTCCTTATTTGCAGATTCTGTATTTGTGAATTCACCTACTTCCTAAAATTCATTTGTAACTCTCAAGATTTTGCAATCATTCGCAGAAAAGGACAGAGCGGCAAAAAATTTTAGTTTCCCGACATGCATGCCCCAGCTGAGATGGAATTAGGAGACACTCTGCCTTTTGTCTCAGCTCTCATACTGGAAATGTATCCTTTTATAGGGTCTTTTTAGTGTTACATTTAAAAAAAATTGGGGGGCTGGTTTTGGTGATGTTGCTGTTTAAAATGGCCCCCAAGTGAAGTGCTGAAATGCTGTCTAGTGTTTTTAGAGCAAGAAGGATGTGATGTGCCTTTCCGACAAAATACGTGTGTTAGAGCAGCTTCATTCAGGCATGAGTTGCAGCGCTGCTCCTTGTGAGTTCAATGTAAATGAATCACAATATGATACCTTCATAAAACATAGGAGGAATTTCACTGATCTGTATCTGAGGCTGCTCTGGAAAGTGCTAAAGTAACATCTATAGTGTGTCATAAAACTACTGGAGATATCAAAAAGCGCCTAAATTTTTGGATTCATAAGAAAAAAAGAACAAGAAAACAAAAAGCATAGTGGACAGCAGTGTTGTGAGGCTGAAAGCTAAAGAAATTTAGGGTCACGTTACCCAGGGTCAGGAAAGTGCTAAAAAGCCTTCTCGGCTGGTGCTGGCTAGCTCGCACGTTTCCAAAGGCAATGTGGCATAAAAATGCTAAACTTATAGGCAAGGCAGTTTCTGCAGACCAGAGGCTGCAGAGAAATTGTTCAAAAATGTCTCCTAAATGTTGTACAGGAAAAGCGTTAGGTAAAAGAGCAGGTTTTCTATGTTTTGTGACTGGCTTGGTTTTAAGGATGTTGGCAAATGGACCCACGTAACCCAAGGAGCATTTCGGTTGGTGCAAAGGTTCTGATCAGACTTACAGGAACCTCTCCCTGTATGTACCCTAGCAACAACAGTTCAGTGTTAGTTCATTCAGTGTCTCTGGTGACTTTATAGAATACAAACTATGGTGAGGATAATAAGAATGGGTTGTATGATGACAGTGGATTACAGCTCAAAGAGCTGCAAGACACAAACTGTCCCCTGGGAGGAGAGCTCAGGCAAGACCAAAAGCAAAAGGGCAGAAAGGAGGACATTGGAGGGATTTGATGTCTCTAACAGCTATAGATACAGCAAACATTAAACACAGCCCACCTCCTAGCCCGATTAATCCAGATCCTTACACTAAATGACTAGTTGGACAATATCAAGTGGTCTAATATATAAGTGAGAAGTAGAAAAGTAACAGTAGAAATAAAATATATTTGAAGAATAATAGCCAAAACTTTTTCCAATTTTGAGAAAAATTATAAGATCTTACACCTGAAAAAAAAAAATCAAAAAACTTAAACCCCTTAGCAAACACAAAATTAACACGAAGAAAAAAAATACCCAGGTATAACATAAACATATTTCTGAAAAATAGTGATAAAGAGAAAAATCTTAAATTTTATTACATATCCAAAATCTCAATGATTCCCAAGCAGAAGAAATATGAATAGAGCAATACAAGAAACATCATAATCAGATTTCTGAAAAACAAGAATAACAAGTATTAAAAGCAGCCATAGAGAAATGACACATCACACATAGGAATTTCAAAAAAGAATTTTAGCCAACTTCTAATCAAACATTATGCATGCCACGAGACAATTAAGTGACTCTTTAAAATCATGGAAAGCAAATAAACAAGTAAAAACATAAAAATCCTTTTTTCAGATAAAATATTTTTCCAAGAATAAAGGCAAAATGAAATCTTTTACACCCAAAATAAATATGAAGAGAATTCATCAATAGCAGACTGCAATATAATATGTGTTATAGGAAGTGCCTCACGTATTGTAGAAACTCAATTTTAGAAAGTGATCATCTGTAAGCTTGTAGAGAGCCCATGATTCTAAAATAGGAACACATACTAATGAAACTAGGTACTGATTATTCCAAAGCAACTAACTAATATTATCCTCAGAAGCAAACTACTCCAAAATGTAGTGGTTTAAAACTACAGCCATCAAAAAATAAATAAATAAAAATAAAAACTACAGCCATCTTTCTTTTTTTTTTTTTTAATATTCCTGGATTCTCTGGATAAGGAACTTAGTGTACAGCAGAGGTTGATTGTCCTTGCTTCGTGTCTGGGACTTCAGCTTGTAAGACTTGAAGACTAAGCTTAACACAAGGCTGGAGTTTGGTATTAACTGGAGGCTCCTTCATTCATCTGTCTGGTACCTGAGCTGGAATGACCTAAAGACAAACACTGCCAACCAGAGAACCTAAAGTTGGCCAATCTGTGTCTGGATCCTCACAGCATGGTGGTCTTAGGATACTCAGATTTCCTACATGATATCTCATGGCTCCCAGTTCGAATATTCCAGTGGCCAAGGAAAAACCTGCCTTGCTTTCATTACCTGATCTGAGAGTCACATGGCCTCACTTCTCCCATGACCTACTATAGTCACAGCAGTAAAAAGCTGATGCAAGTCCAGTGCGAAGGGGTATTGATTCTCTCAATGGGAAGAATATCAAAGACTTTGCTGTCATTTTTCAAAACATACACACCTAACTATCCTCTCTGATTAGCCAAGTTTCTACCACTATCTTTTTCCTTTTCTGGAACCACAAGGTCTGTAACTTGCTGCTTCTCTCTGAATATCTGCTCCAACTCTCTCTTCATCCATTCTCAACCACCTTCCTTTTCTTCTTGAATATAGCACAAATGACTACCAATGGTCATTCAACATCGTTACATAGGACGCACTACCTACAATAAGATAAATTATCCTTTCCTGTCTTTTTGAGAGTATATGAATGGCCAAGCACCATTTGAAAATAAGGCCACTTAATTCATGAGTCAGTGACCAGCACTGAATTAGACAGGACCAGGAAAGGGTAGTAAGAAATGGAGTAGAAGAATTTTATGGCTTCCCCTGATAGAGGGAATCTGTCTGATGTTTCTTGAAAGCCTTCCTGGAATGTTTATAGCTACACACTGTGGTAAATGTTTTACCAAGGTCATAGAACTCTTGGTTTATGAGAGCAAATCACCAGGAAATAAAAGTCTGCTATAACAGAACTTTTAACAGCACAAGTCACAGGACAATTATTTAAAATAGCATTAAATATACAAAATATGACTCAAAACTATCTATATAATCTTCTCTTTTGAAATGTCAAGATTGTTACACATTTGGATAATCTACAGACAAGGTAATTCATTTGAGGTAATGTTAATGCAGAACTATTTTTCTGCTCTTTTAAAGAAAAATGAAGTATCCAATATCATACTTTTATATTATAATAAAATCAATCTCGTTAACAAAGAAAATTAGAAAAGGACAATGTTAAATAGAACTTTTAGTGATTTTTTTTTCAAAACTTCAAGTTGGGAATAAATTAGAAAAAAAAATCTCCTTTCTTATTGAAATGATTTAATAAAACCCTTACTCTCCAAAAACTTAATTAAAATATATCAAACTTTTACCATATAACAGATCTTACATAAGCAGTTCATTTTTCCAGTCCATATTAAAAGTCACAAAAAACCTAGAAGCCAGCTATTATTATCTCCGTTTTCTAGATAACATTACTGAGACTTAGGGCTTAAGTAACTTAACTGGTATAGTATATCAATAAGGACAGAAGAAGAAATTAGATTTAAATCTATCTTATTCCAAAGTGGGGAAATATTTTAAAATGCCTGATTGCAGACCTTCTACCAAACTAGTAGATAACAAGTTTAAAGCCTTATTATAATTTTATTTGCATAAATAAAGAGATGTGACTTTTCTTATATCCAAATATTAAAAAGATCAAGTAGATAGCATAAAAATAAGGATTCTGAAGCTCAAGAAGTTTAAGAAAATTACTAAGTTCACACATCTTGAACCATGGGCCACAACTAGAACTCAAGTCTCATTTCTCCCATGATGTGACACTCTCACCTTTTCACTTTGTCATAATACCGCATTCATTTGGAATTCCTATTGCAACTCCTTTCACAACCTCTGCATAAATTATTTATTACCTGTCTACTCCACAGATCTTTTTTATGTTACTTCACAGAAAAGTGACTTCCTAAAGCATTTATTCATGTTAAGACTCAACAGTGTATTTGCAGTAGCTTGGTATGTATTATACCAATTAATTATCATGGTAGCATCACTTTTGTTAATTTGGTACTTTCAAGAAGATATGGAAATATTTTTTTCAAAGAAGATATACAGATGGCAAACAGGTACATGAAAAGATGCTCAACATCACTAATCATCAGGGAAACACAAATCAAAACCAGAGTGAGATATCACCTCACACCTGTTAGAATGACTGTTAACGAAAAGATACCAAATGTAAAATAGATAGGTACTGGGAAGCAGCTGCATAGCACGGGGAGATCAGCTTGGTGCTTTGTGACCACATAGAGGGGTGGGATAGGGAAGGTGGGAGGGAGAGGCAAGAGGGAGGAGATATGGGGATATATGTATATGTATAGCTGATTCACTTTGTTATAAAGCAGAAACTAACACACCACTGTAAAGCAATTATACTCCAATAAAGATGTTTTAAAAAAAAAATGAAAGAAAGAACAAGTGTTGTCAAGGATGTGGAGAAAAGGGAATTTGTGAACTGTTTGTGGGAATGTAAACTGGTGCAGCTACTATGGAAAACAGTACAGAAGTTTCTTAAAACTTTAAAAACAGAACTGCCATATGAGTCAGCAATTCCACCCTGGATACTTATCCAAAGAAAACAAAAACACTAATTTGAAAAGATACATACACCTCCATGTTACTTGCAATATTATTTACAATGGCCAAGACATGAAAAGAATTTAAATGTCCACTGATTGATGAATGGGTAAAGAAAATGTGCTATCTATAGATACAATGGAATATTATTCAGCCATGAAAAAGAATGAAAGCATGCCATTTGCAACAATATGGATGAAACTCGAGGGCACTATGCTAAATGAAATTGGTCAGACAGAAAAACATAAATACTGTACTATCTCACTTACATGTGGAATCTGAAAAACAAACAAACAAATGAGTTTATGGATGTACAGAGCAGATTGGTGATTGCCTGAAGTGCGAAACAGGGGATGGGTGAAATAAATGAAGGGTGTAAATAGATCAAATGGTACAAAAAAGAAAAAAAAAGAGTTGGGTCAATATTACTACACAGCACTTACGAGTGTACTTTTATATGGAAGTTTATTAATGCAAACTAACACAGAAATTAAAGCAATCTTAAATTGCCAGTTTAAACTAAAAAAACTGTCTCAAGCACACTATACAGTAGTTTCTGGAAACAAAACAATTACCCCAAGAGCAAAATATATTTGCTCAATTATATTAATCTTCGATATTATTTAAAGGACTTATTTAGATTAAGTATGCTCTAATGTGCTGTCTTGTACTCTTTAAAATGTGTTCAATATTTATTTTAAACATTGCAATAATATTATTAATTATAAGAAATTAAGAATATTTTAATAGATGTTATCTTGCCAGTGTACTTTGCTTAAAGATTGTAAAGAGCACAAGTTATGAGCAACTTTCATCTAGTGCAAATAATCTATCACAGAAGAACCATTAAAATTACTTTCAACAAATCAGTTCTGTAATTCAGAAACACCTGCCTATGAATAGATTTTCCCCCAAATCATTTTAAGTACCTAGTTGAAGTTATTCAGCCTGCCTCATCAAGATTTTAACAGGGCTTCCCTGGTGGCGCAGTGGTTGGGAGTCCGCCTGCCGATGCAGGGG
>NW_006770356.1:530712-544918 GCF_000442215.2 Lipotes vexillifer | reverse complement strand
AAAAAAAAAAAAAAAAAAAAAAGATTTTAAGAGATAATTCATTCTAAATTGTTACATACATATCTCCAGGCACTACAAAAAATTATTTAAATATATTAGAATGAAATGTGTTAAACACTTTCATCATTATCCTGAATTGGAAACAAAAGATATAGACGTTTTTTCTAATTAAAAAAAAGTTTGCTCACAAAATATTAAGAAACTCAAATGATTGATTTAAATATGCCAGATTAATACAATCTATTAGTTTTTTAAATATTTATTTTGGAGTAATCAAACATTTGCCAAAGTTCAAGGTTATTTAGGTAAATACACACACACACACACACACAGAATGAGAATATCTCCATTAGAAGGTGCTTTTGTAACCCAGGTAATAATACATCCTTTGAAATGCATACGACTCAGAGACTATTTAATGTTTAATGGGAGTACTACATCCATGCTTATATGGAGAAAGTTGGCAACCATAATATCTTTAAAGCTGTTTAAATTATCCTCGAGTCTGTATGCCTTTTTTTGCTGTTGTTGTTCTATTTGATTGGTATCCTGCTCCTTGCTTCTACTTACATGCGGAACTCAGTCATTTTGCATGGATTCTTTTAAATGAATTATGTAAAAGGTGAATGGACACAGCCTTTACCTTGTAACATATAATAAATAGTCAAGGTTTCGTTCTGTGGAAACGTTACTGAAATCATGGACGATGGGAATTTGAATTACAACGCAACAGAAAACATAAACTGAAACGGGGTATTCTGACAGTCCGCAATTCTTTCCACTCTGCTGTTTCCATCTTCCTCCTACACTCCAGCTCCTGTGTCCTCAAATCACACCAGTGTCTCCCTGACCACGAGCACAACCCCAACGCCCCCACTATCACCACCGCCAGTGCCACTCCCTAAGGAAATTTCTTTAAAAAGATGCTACTGTAAATTAAATAGAAATGAAGGGAAAGCTTCCTACTTCTGTAAGCAAAGCACTTCAGCTCTTAATAGACATGCTTTGCCTTGACCCTCCCCTTTCAAACCCTGCCTAGGTCCAATCATTTCAATACCTAAATAGGCCAGCAGATGTTTTTCTAATTAATTCATGTTTCTCCACTAATAGGTGCCAGCTTTCTAAACATATATTTTCTCAACTGTATGTAGTGAAGAGCACATTTTATATGTAACCATATTAATGATAAATTAAGCATATTGTTTCTATAGGGATTTATAAAGAATGTATTAATCATACAACTCATTTCTTTAAAATGTAACTGAATTTAATCCCTGCTGTTAGTGGTTACATAGGATGCCTAATTTAAGAGAGTTTATAGGTTTATTGAATCTTCAAATATTTTTAATTAAAATTGTCATGTGTATAGAGATATATCTATACAGAGATATCTGTATCTATATCTATATAGATATATCTATACAGAGATAACGTTTTTTCATTCACCAAATAGTATTTCAAGGAATAAAGAAATGGCTTAACGTCTTGCTCATGGTATAGAAGGGAAGTGTATGTTTTAAAATTAAAATCAAAGGGGTATTCTCTGTCGAATAAGAAAGGAAGTATAAGAGATATTCTTTCTTGCATTTCAGCACAGCATCTTTCTTACAAAACATCTTTGACTACCTGTGATTTAGGCGGCACAATAGATTTCTTATGACACTTATGTTAATCTTTTTATCCCCTTTCCATTACCTGAACATATCAGTGTGTTTTCTTGTTGAAATAATTTGGACTAGCAATTTGCAAATTTCCTCTGACAGCCCTTAAGGTACAATAAATTTCTCAAATCAGTAGGAGCCCTTGAAATATGTTTTCAATATCTCTGCTGCAGATGAAACTAGCGAGCTACAAATGTGCAAATGCACAGAAAATCAGAAAGAATGAATTTTTCACTTACATGTAATCAGATGTTTCCTTAATTATGTGCAACCCCGGGCTATAAGGAAGTTTCTCATTTCAGAATTAGATTTTACAACCAGGATTTTTGTTTTTTGTTTATATGCCTGTACTATATTTAATGAGTTTGGATCAGAAAAAAACAAAGAAAAACTTGACCAAAAAATACATCACTCCTTTTAAATGTTTTAAGGTATTTCCTATAAATAGTGTTACTTCAACATATAAAACTTTACTGAGTGCCCATGATAACAAAAGGCTATGTCCAATCTAAAGTTTTGAGGTATGTTAGATTTTCTTTTGTGGTTTTGACCATGGCAGGTGCAGGCGGAAGGGAATCCAATATCCTACTGATGGTATTCCATAGCCTCTATATTTTTAGACTTCTATGATTATGATATATTTTATCATTTTTGGTCTGTAAAAATTTTTGTTCTTTCCCCATTTTTGACAACTGCACTTTTGCCCTTGAGGCAGTATGCTGTGGTGATTAAACTGTAGGTCCTGAAATCAGACAATTGGGGTATAAATCCCTGCTCTTCCACTTACTAATTTGGGCAAGTGACTTAGTTTTTGTGGGGTGTTTTTTTGTTTTTGTTTCTTTACTATGCATGAATCACATTTAGGATTGGTAACACATACAAGTAAACCCATTAGATATCTTAATGTCTTAAATGCCTAAGTAGCTACTTTTCTCTCTTATAGTTTAATTCCAAACGTCTTGAATTGCTAGGATGACTCCATTAAAACATCAGAGAAGCAGGTACCTTCTATCTCTACTGCCATCCTCAAGGCTACATGGTAGTTGTTGGAGCTCCAGCATTTACATCCTTATTTCAGGAAGAAGGGTAGATAAAGAGAAGGACAAACAGTACAACCTAGCCCAGGAGTTTGTTTCCCTTAATGAGGCTTTATGTGATTTCCAACTCCCACTTAGATCTCACTGGCCCAAACTTATTCACTTAACTATACAGTCAGCTACTATTCCATTTAGTATCACTGACTGGCCACCTCAAACTAACTGGAATAAAGGAACAACTATTTTATTACACTGATAGTTTTCATCAGTTAGGGATTTAGAAAAGCCATAGGAAGAATGGCTTGTCTCTGGTTCCATGATGTTTGGTGCCTCAGTTAGGAAGACTCAAAACCCAAGAGTAACTTGATGACTCTGGGCTTGTATAATTTGAAGGCAACTCACCGACATGCCTGGAAGCTGATAATCACTGTTGAGTGAGACCCCAACTAAGGCATCTAGACAACACCAAGATGACATCTGTGTTACCTCCACAAGGTCCCTGGGCTTCCCCAGAAGATGGGCTGGATTCCAAGAGTAAGCATTCAACATAAAACAGGCAGAAGCTGTGTGCTCTTTTCTAATCTAGATTTGAGTAGCACACAGTGTCATTTGAATACAGTCTTTTCCTGCAATCATACTAAAACCTTCCTTCCTATAGTAAAGAGGAGAATTATTAGACTCCACGCTTAATGGGGCTAGTGGCACATTTGTATTATATAAAGCCATTCGTTGTGAGAGATATTGTTTTAAGTCATCTTTGGAAAATTCAATCACCTGCCTTCATAACTGAATTGTTGAAAATCTAATCCTTTATCTGGGTGCATTTTACCCCTATGAAAATTACGGTTTGGCTGCTTCTAAGAAGAAGGAAAGAAAGGATATTCATCAGTCTTTGAAAGACCTCTATTTACCCATTTGCAAAATAAGTAATATAATATTATATAGCTCTAAAAGTTATTATCAGAGATAGGTGAAATAATGCCAGCTATCATTTTGGGGATATTGTCGAGTAATATGGTAACTAAGAGGGTTCCCCACAGCATGCTTTACTCCACATGGATACCATGGGCACTTTGGTGACACACTGACCTTTTACCGCCACGGACATTCTTCTAATGTATTATCAAAGCCTAGTGATTCTCAAACTTTTTATATCACATCTCACATAGACAATGACATTTTACAGAAACTGGTGCGTCAAAGGTTGCTCGTGGTCTGAGGTGACAGAACAAAGGGCTCTGGGTCACTCAGGCCCAATCCAGTTCACCTGACTGCTGAGGAAATCAATGCACACCTTTAACACATTATCATTATCAACTTTTCTCAGGTCAAGAACCTCTATTCTATAAATTATATAATTTTCTCTTTTACCTCCAAGCTAATGAACTACTTCATCAATCAAAGATACAAAGTTTCATTAGGAATTTATATAAACACATCACTCTCTCTGCCACAACATTCTTCCTCGATAATGATATGAGAATCAAAGTTGTGGTTTGAGCAAGGAGACTCAGCACAAGGAAGACACCTGGAAGTGTAGCTCTACTGAAGAGATCTGGAGCAAGTATACCTGGTCAGGGGCTTCCCTGGTAGTGCAGTGGTTGAGAGTCCGCCTGCCGACAAAGGGGACACGGGTTTGTGCCCCAGTCCAGGAAGATCCCACATGCCGTGGAGCTGCTGGGCCCGTGAGCCATGGCCACTGAGCCTGCACGTCCAGAGCCTGTGCTCCACAACGGGAGAGGCCACAACAGTGAGAGGCCCGTGTACCGCAAAAAAAAAAAAAAAAAGTATACCTGGCCAATAACTACAGTTTTTCTATGATTTGCTGAGCTGTGTTAATATATTACCTTCATTCCTGGGGTAGAGCACACATGAATCCAAATCGAGCCACAGGAATGTCACCTATGGGTGTCTGATTTAGGGATGACTGACTGTCAAACTGGAGGTTGTAGGATTTGTGCTTATGCATACTTCCGATTTACTTGTTCTTTTCATCCTTTTCTATCTATGCCACTCTTTTTTTGCCTTTATATAGACCATTATTCTCTTTCACTTCACATTACTTTCTATTCATACACACTTCATGAATTCTTTGTCTTACAAGCTACGTGCTTACTCTCCCTCTATGCTAAACACACCCTATATGTTTTAACTTTTCTAAATAGTTTTATCATCTTCAGCAGAATTGAATGTTCTTCAATGATAGAGAAGACAAACATTGCACTTCAGTAATATAATTGTTTGAAACTATGGTTACATTTAATGAAAAAGAACTTAGGCACCGTGAGGATTCTGAACTCCAGATAACCCACACCTCATTCTGAAACTCAACAATACTGATCCTGTTTCATTGGTCATTGAAATCCCATGAAATTACTTCTCAGTAACTAGAAATAAGGACAATTTGTGTACTTACTGCAAGGGCACTTCTCTGGTTCACTGACAAATGGTGCCTTTAAAAGTTTTTACTTGCCCTTTTGTGAAGTTTGAATGAGGATTCAGGTATCTTCTCAGGTCATTAGTCTTCAGTGCAAGATTGCCAGTAGCACTTAGCAGAAGGTTAATGTGCAGGAATATACTTCAGGAGATATAAACATCTATTTTTTTCCAGAGACAATTCACTTATTCATATGCATTTATTGACTACTACTATGACCCAGGTACTGTTGTAGGTGATGCGGATAGGGAAGAAAACCCGTGCTTGAATAGGTAGAGACAGTCTGTGGCATCCTTGAAATATGCTTCTCAGATCTCACTCATGACTCTATTTGCCAAGAGTGTAATTGACAACCAGTACAGCTCTTGCATTATAAAATCTATCACTAGATTTGTGATATATGAGGACATGCTTTCTGTGTGTATTTCCCTGCCAATGACTGAGTGCAGCTGAGATATTCAGGCTCGCCCACTGCTGGGCGATTTGGTACTGCTCTCATGGGAGATTTGGTACTGCTCTCATGGGACGCTTTGGCTCAAGGACTCTATAGTAGCCTTGCCAAATTCTCTTAGGTCTGTATAGAAATCTCAGGTATTTCACTCCTGCCCTCCCCTCCCCTCCCCTCCCCTCCCTCCCTCCAGTCCCAGGAGAGTGGAAAACGCAACCTCCCTCCCTCCCTCCTTCCTTCCTTCCTTCCTTCCTTCCTTCCTTCCTTCTCTCTTTCCTTCTCTCTCTCCTTTACCCAGAGCCAACTAACATTAAGATCTGACAACCTTTCAGACTCCCCCAGATCCCTTCTATTTTTCCTCACAGGCATTGTCCCTTACAGAGCTCTTGAATGACTAATTCTGTCCTGATGTCTGTATCTCAGAGGAACCAGGCTAACCCACAGAACAACAGCAAAGAAACAGTAACAGATAACTGCTATGGAGAAAAGATAAAGCAAGAAAATAGAGGTAGGTTGTACAAGGTAAGTAGAACTGCTATTTTACGTAAAAAAAAGTCTATTTTATAGACTTCAGAAAGTGAAGCAGAAAGTATAGTAGTCCCTGCTTATTTGTGATTTTGCTTTCTGAGGTTTAGTTACCCACAGTCAACAGTGGTCCAAAAATATTAAATGGAACATTCTAGAAAGAAAAATTCATAGGTTTAAAATTGCATTCAGTTCTGAGTAGTGTGATGAAATCTCCAGGACTCCTGCTCAGTCCCTTCATGGATGTGAATCTTCCCTTTGTCCAGTGTATCATGCCCCTTAGTTACATAGTAGCCGTCTTGATTATCAACCAGGTTGATTGCCACAGTATCACAATGCTTGTGTTCAAGTAACCTTATTTTACTTAATAATAGCCCCCAAATGCTAAAGTAGTAACGGTGGCAATTCGGATATGCCAAAGAGAAGCTGTAAAGTGCTTCCGTTAAGCGAAAAGGTGAAAGTTCTTGACTTAATAAGGAAAGAAAAAATCATGTGCTGAAGTTGCTAAGACCTACAGCAAGAATGAATCTTCTATCCATGAAATTGTAAAAACAGAAAAAGAAATCTGTACTAGTTTTGCTGTCACACGTCAAACTGCAAAGGTATGGCCACAGTGCATAAGTACGTAGTTAAGATGGAAAAGGAATTAAATTTGTACAATAAGATATTATGAGAAAGGCAGAGAGACAGAGTGGAAAGAGAGAGCACAATCACATTCACATAACTTTCATTACAGTATACTGTTATAATTGTTTTATTTTAATATTAGTTACCATTGTTAATCTCTTACTGTGCCTAATTTATAAATTAAATTTTTTCATGGGAATGTGTGTATAGGAGAAAACATAGAATTTATAGGGTACAGTACTTTTTATTTCCCTTAGGAACTGGCATTTTTTAACATTATACGCATGTATAAATATTAATTTTAAATGGATCTGGTAAGACATAAAACTGTAAAGCTCCTAAAAGAAAACTTAGGGAAAACTTGCCTTGACACAGCTCCTGACAATGGAAACAGTAAAAGGATTTTGCAGATGTCATTAAAGTCCCAAATTTGTTGACTCTGATTTCATCAAAAGGAGATTATAGTGGATAAGCCTGATTTAAAACAGGTTAAAGTTCTTGAAGAAAGGACCTGGAACTTCACTGAGGTGGGAGACTCTCCAACTGACAATGAAGAAGACAGCTGCTGTAAGTTCTTCATCAACAAGGAAATGGCTTTGGCCAACAACCCAAGGAAGCTTGAAAGCTAACCTTTACCCAGCAGAACCTCTGAGGAGAATGTACCTCTGCAGACACCTTGACTGCAGCCTTTGGATGCCATGGCAGAGGACCCAGGTGAGCTGTACCCAGATTCTTGACCAATGGAAAGTGAGATAAAAATATGAGACATTTTAACCCAGTAAATTTTTGGTAATTTGTTATACAGCAATAGAAAACTAATATAATTACCCAAGAGTGCAGGAGTGCTTTAAGAATAATAGAAAACCCTAATAAATAAATGCCTTTTACAAACCAAATCAAAAAGTGAAAAATTTTCCCTCTGAAAACACAGGTGTTTCATGTATTATTAAAGTATAATTTTAGAAAAATATCTTGAATAGTGATAATCCCATATATACAAATTTGGACAAAGAGTAAAAATTAAAAGCTGTTAAACTCATTACCTAGTATAATTTGCCCTAGGAATGCAAGAATGGGTTGCTATTTTTTAAAAAATTATCACTGTAAATCACATTAACCGATTAAAGACAAAAAGAAAATCAGTAGATCCTGAAAATATATCTAATAAAAATAACAATTATGATAAATCCTAGCAACTTGATAAAACGCTCTGCCAAGAATCAAAGCAATATCATACTTGAGAGGGAAGAACATAGTCATTTTCTTTACTGTAAGCAAAATGCCAGCTTGCTCACTTATATAGCTCATAATCAGTAGGGTACTGGAAGTCCTAGCCAAAGAAATATAACCAAAAAGTTGAGGGGAAAAAAGTGGAAAATGAAAAAAATGTAACTTTCTTAACAATTACATAATGATGCTAAAAATCTAAGAAAATAAATATTAACTCCTCCATAGCTAAGATGTACTTAGCAGAGTAACTGTATCAAAATATGAAAATAATAGCATTCAAACAAATCAGCAATAACAAAGAATTAATATATACAAAAAAACAAGAAAAAGTATCACTGAACCTGACAAGCAAATCAATATATTATATGAAGCTACAAAAAGTTTTCACAAGTTAATGGAGAAATTTGCTAAATCTCATTGCATATAAAATTTTGACTCAAAATTTTAAAGTCTCTGTGATGTCAAAATCTAAAACTGTTAAAAAGAACTGGGAAAGATATTCACATGTAGGACAAAAAATGCTAATTTAAATACAAAATTAAAAAACAATAACTATGTAACCCCCTGCTCCCAAAAGACAAACATGCCAGTAAGACAAAAAACAACAAAAAGCCAACATCAAAAATGATAATCAACATGAGGAAACCAAAGGCTAATGAACATACTAATTTATCTATAACCCTGAAAATATTTTATTCTATTAAGTTAGTAAATATTAGATACTCTCAAAATCCCATGCATTGGCCAGGATGTGGGAAAACAGAAAAGAAGTAATAATAAACTGCTGGTGGGATTGTAAATTTTCTATTTATTTAAGAGACCATTTCTTTACTATATGGTAAGATTTAGTGTTCATTCTCTACACTCATCAAGAGTGTCATAAGGAAACAAAGATTCCATGTAGCATTGCTTGAAAAGGCAAGTTTGGAATAATTCTTGTTAGAAATGGAGAAGAATGGATAGGAAATATACATAAATGATAATCCCATAATCTGTGTGTACACTATTCTACCTTTATACTTTTCTGGATAATTTATGTATTTCATAATATACTTAAAAGTAAATAATAACAGTGAACATCTTGTAATGAATTTAAGAAGCCATATACATAGGTAATAATCTGAAAAATTTATCTACAAATGAAAAGCTGAATGGCTTCATGAAACCTCAAGTCCCTAAATTCTCAGATAAAGAAATGAAACACAAATTTCCTCCAAAAAACAAAGTAACATTCAAGCTAGAGATAATAGGAAGTGTTTGTTATTAGAGTACAGCAACTGATATGTGAGAATACCATCAGAACACAAAGAAAATATGTTAGATTTGGTCGGGAAGACTAAAGGAGGTAAAGCTCAAGCTGAATTTTAAAAGACAATAATAAGATCACATCACTCAAGACCAGTGATTGGAATGAGAACAAAGCTCTAAATGACACCTGTAGGAAAACCTAATTTTAAGGAGTACAAGAACAGAATCAGACACTTCAAAGAATACAAAAGTACACACTCATTTATCCTGTGCCTGGCCATGTACTAGGCCTTTAAAACGTATTTTTTTTCCTACAAAATTATTATAAATAGATATTATCTCATGTCAAGATAAAGAAATTAAGCTTAGAGAATTTAAAATGGTAAAATAAGTTACTCTTGAGAGACACAAATAAGACTTTCCTGATTTTAAAATTCCTCTCTAATAACTAAACTTGATAAGCATTATAAAAGTGTGGCTTCACAAAAGGCAATGAAGAAAGACTCTCAAAAGAATTATAGATACAACAGAGGAGTGAAGTGAAAATTATACAATTTGAGGGAGTGACCAATGGCATATACAGCATCATAGAAGGAGGATGGAGGAAATCAGTATGTGTTCAGTTGTAAAATGACAGAGAAGCGAGGAACAAGGGATAATAAGTGTGCTATTTTGAGTGACTCTGCTATGAAAGAAAGAAAATGAGAGAATGCTTATTAAAAATAACTATATGGATTTTTCATCTGAGAACATGTTATGGGTATGTAACAAATGATACTGTGATCTGTCGTTATCATACTGGAGGTCACAGCCAGTGCAATAAGGAAAGACATTTTTTAAAAATGTGGTATAAAAATTGGAGACTTGGATGGTAATAAATAAAAGTGTATTTCTTTTACAAATAACAGATAAAAGTGTATTTCTTTTACAACTAATTATATATGAACTATAATTAGACAAATCAAAATAACATAATTTAGCAATGCAATTTATAAAAACCAAGTTCTAAATATGAGGAAAAGCAATCAGGAAATAAAAGATAACATTTCCTAGAGCATAAGAAAGATAAAATGCACAGCAATAAATCTAGCAGAAGAGGAACATTAGCCCTCCCCTAAGAACAACAAAAATAGAGATATTCCAGGTTCAAGGTTTGGAAAAAACAATACTGTGGACATGTAAATTCTATCCCAATTAATATATTGACTCAAAGCAACCCCAATAAAAATCCCCACAGGTGTCTTAGCAAAACTTGGTTAGCTGTTTCTAAAATTACATGAAAAATAAAAGAGTCAAGAAGAGCTTAGGCAATCTTGCAAAAGTATTAAAACAATCTGAGGAACTTCTGTTCTCAGATATACAGATGAATTATAAATATATAATAAATATGACAGAATACAATTGTAAACAAGCAGGACCCTATGGGGCCCTCCCAGGACAGGTCCCACCCCCCAACCCATGTCCTCCACCTGCCTCTTATTTGTAGAAAAACTTTAGCCCCCTAGGCATTCCTCAAGTTCCAAAGAATAAATTTAATTGGAGAAGTGAGAAAATGCAGAAGCAAAGGAAAACAGTCAAGCAAGACAAAATAATAATAGTTTAGCCACTATACAAAGTCAAGGGCCTTTAGTTCCTTCTCAAGGGCTATAGATAATATTCTGAGCAATAGCCCTTGAGCTGTTTTACAGATACTGAAACCCCCACCAGGTGGAAGAAATTAACTGTATTCTGACCACAAGCATAAAGACCCCAGACTGGTTGGAACCAGAAGGTTGATGATGTTGGTTACTGACTACCTCACCACCAACCAATCAGAAAAATGTCCACAAGCTGATCATGTGCCCCACAACCCCCTCCCTCACCCTGGTTAAAAACCTTTCCCTGAAAGCCATCAGGGAATTCTGGTCTTTTAAGCACTAGCTGCCTCAACTCCTTGATTGGCACCCTGTAATAAATGCTGCACTTTTCTTCAGCACAACCCAGTGTCAGTAGACTGGCTTTATTGCATGCAGGCATGAGAACCAAATTTGGTTCTGTAACACAATTAGCTCAGAAATAGACAAGAAGAATCCAATAAAGTGCCCAGAAATCTGACATTAAAAATTTGATATACAGTGAAATGGGGAAGAATTTGGCTTTGGTAGTGTAGTGGGTCCATTGGATACCCAATTGCAAAACTATGAATCTGGAGGTGGCAGCACTGCAGTGGTGCTTTGGACTTGGTCCCAGCACTGTGTGGCTCTCCAGCTGGGGCCCTGTTCCAAGCCCTACCACTGACAGCCTGAGCACAGTGGCAATGGCGTGAGATGAGCAAAGAGAGCAATACAGCAATAAGAGAGCTCCAACAACAGCAACCCAGAGACTGAAACAGGACTATCTTCCAATTTAGAAAGACTGGTACCTTACATGTGTGCTGAGCTCCTCCTTTCCAATATTCTTGAATGGCACTACAGTTTGGTTGCATCCATAAGGTTATGCATGGCAGATTCAAACAACTACAAATGAAAAATACTGGGGAAAAAATTCCAGAGAATTCCAAAAAGCAGAACTTGAATTTGCCACCACGGGGGCAACTATTTACATAGTATTTACATTGTATTTACAACTATTTATGAAGTATTTATATTGTTATTAGGTATTATAAATAATCTAGGGATGACTTGAAGTATAGGGGAGGGTGTTGATAGGTTATATGCGAACACTACCCCATTTTAAATAAGGAACTTGAGCATCCTCTGATTCTATGGGGTTTTGGAACCAATCCTTGGCAGATACCAAAGGACTACTGTATATGCGCCAAAGTCCTGAGATGACTCCTTGTGAAAGTAGCTATTATCATGGACAACTAATTTTTTTCCAAAGAATTTTCTTTTAAACCTTCTAGTATTTATACAACTCCCAATGGAAAATTTAAGTGCAATACAAAGCTGAGTCTTCTCATCATGGATTTCCCCACAGACAACCTAGCCTAGTCCATCTCCACCATCCTGTCTGGGCAGTACAGAAACATGGGACTTCAGCAAAAGACAACCGGCAGCACAAAGTTTAATGTTTAACTAAAAGACAATGTCTTTTTTGAATTACTGCTGAAGTCATGTAGGAAATTAAAAACATAAAGCACAAGACGAACTCAGCAGCAGACCCCAGACTTTCCCCTTCCAAGACACGGTTCCAGACAGAGAGGGACACACACCATGGACAGAAGGGGCTTCAGCTCTTCCATGTGGTTGGGTGGGCCTAACCTTGCTGGGCTAAAGCAGGCCAATCTGCACCAAGGTCCTGGAAGGCGCCCTGGTGACCTTGTTTGTTATCATTGAGTTTGCAGCCTTGCCTCCGCTGTCAAGTAAGTTAATTACATGCTGAGAAGGGACAGCGCAGGAGGAACCCAGATGTGGCAGAGGTAGCTGGTGATGCTGGTCCCAGCTTGACACAGGCTGGCGGCACGCACTATCCAGTGCAGGGCAGGCCCACCAGACTCCTGGGGTTAGCTTATTCCTGTATTATCTTTTGACCTGTTTTAGTAAATCTTTCATTTTATTAGATTTAGTCACTTAAAAATATAAAACTTGGGACTTCCCTGGTGGCCCAGTGGTTGGGAATTCACCTTCTAATTCAGGGGGTGCAATGGTCCACATCAAAAATATCTTTAAAAAAATATAAAACTTGGTGCCTATCAAAATATCAGATATAAACATTCTAAGTATTAAATGAAAGCAACATTGGTCAAAGTACCTAGCAAACTAAAGGCACCTAATAATGTTCGTTGCCTCTCAAACTGAATGACTTTACCAAACTAAAATGACAAATGCACCTGTATGTAACTATTTTATAACAAACAAGTGTAAGTTATTTCACAGATCCTTTTAAATACTTCATCCTTAAGAGAAAGTTTGGGACTTCCCTCGTGGTCCAGTGGTTAAGACTCTGTACTTCCAATGCAGGGGGTACGGGTTCAATCCCAGGTCGGGGAAATAAAATCCCATATGCCCTGCGGCGTGGCCAAAAAAAAATATGTTCATTAACCATTAGCAAAATATTGCTTTCAAAATATTTTAAGGCACTGAAATAGATGCATACATGCCAAATTTTCAATATAGTAAAATGTAATGAAGAGTATTCTGAATTAGAGAAGTATATAAAATAAATAAAATCACTTTTATAACCTGGATAATGTATACCTAATTACTCACTGCATTCACAAAAATCAATTCTAGGTGCATTGTAGACTTAAAGATATAACATATTATCTAGAAGAATATATATCTTGATATTTAAGATCTTCATGATATTGAGGTAAGGAAATATGCATTATATGGGCTAAAAAAGATAATTTGATGTACATTAATCTAACCAACTTTTATTCATCAAAAGATATTAAGAGAATGAATAGGCAAGTTATAGACTAACTTACAGTTCGTATCACTAACAACTAAAACCCAGAGTATATATTGTACTCTTTCAAATCAATGAGACAGTGTATTAATTTGCTAGGGCTGCTGAAACAAAGTACCATACACTGATGGTCTAAGTAACAGAAAAATGTCACCTCAGTTTTGGAGGCTAGAAATCCTAGATCTAGGTGTCAGTAGGGCTGCATCTTCCTAAGGGTTGTGAGGGAGAATTCTGTTCCATATCATTCTCCTAGCTTCTGATGCTTTGCTGTCAATCTTCGTCTTCACATGGCAATTTTCCCTTGCATGTATGACCAAATTTCCTCCTTTTTATAAGGACAGCAGGCATATTAGATTAAGGTCCACCCTAAACCTCATCTCACCTAATTACATCTGCAAGAATCCTATTTCCAAACAAGGACACATTCTGAGGTACTAGGAGTTAGGTCTTCAACATATGAATTTCTGCGGGACACAATTCAAAGCAAAACAGACAACCCAATAGATCAAAACATGTAAAACATGTAAACACTGGAAGAGATTCTTATAAAATGAGTCAGCTAATAAACGTGAAAAAGTACTCAACTTTTTAGTCAGCAGGA
>NW_006770356.1:526331-530660 GCF_000442215.2 Lipotes vexillifer | reverse complement strand
CAGCAGGAACCTGCAAAATAAAATTAAATTTCAGGATACCACCACTAAAATGGATGAAATGGAAAAGACTGATAATATTGATATCAGATTGGAAGTCTTATATGCTGATAATGGTAGTTTAAGTCAGTCCAACTGGTTTGGAAAACTCTTTGGCATTCTCTACTAGAACTAATTATTAGACAATTCCATTCCCCAGCATGTGCTGTAGCAGCATGGCTTGAAATAGATAAAAACTTAAGCCCATTAAGTGTGATTGTGTGTATGTATTTATATATGTATACATATTCACATATTTATATATGTATATATATGTTTTTGTAGATTTATATAAAGAAGTATATCATAATAAAGAGATAAAATAAATATTGTTTGGATACATCTCACAAACAAGTTTGAGTAAAAGATGCCAGACACAAAAGAATATATACAGTAAAATTCCATTTGTACAACATACAAAAACAGACCAAACTATTTATGGTGTTAAACATCAGAGAGGTTATTATCTTGGTGGAGAATTGTTAGTGATTGGGAGGGAGCCTGGGAGTGGCTTCTGGGAGCTCATGATGTGTTATTTCATGAACTAACTGCTGGTTATATAGAGAATTCACTTTATAAAAATCCATCCACCTGTATATTTATGATTTTTGTTCAGTTTCTGTATTAATGTTATATTTCAATAAGAATTACTTAAAATAATGGAAAGTTACTATCTACTGTAATATCCAAAATCACTTACAAAAGAATCACAGGATAAATGACATATTTCTATATATTCGGTTGAAGAATAAATCTGTTTAAAATGAATGAATTTGTTTTTAATAAAAAGATGAACAAACATGTAAAACAATATATGACATTTCTTTTAAAATAATTTTTATGCTTTAGTTGCAAGAAACACTGGAATAAAAAACATACAATTTCACACATGAGTTCTTCAAATTTTTTGACTCCTTTATCTTGTATCATTTTTTAATGAATTCACTTTTTGGCTACAAAGAAACAATGCTTTTAAATATTGGGAAACTAACATACATTCATTCATTTACTAAAAGTATGTTTTTGATCTCAGTGCATGTACTCTCTATATACACCCACTGAAAACTTCCCTGTGGTTCTTAGATTATGGGAAATATGCTTAGGTTTCAAATACAATTTCTGGACTCACTGATGAGATTTTGTTGTTTATTTAAAAAAATTTTTAACCTTTTTTACCTTTCAACCCCCTATTGTATCTTTAACATGTTTTATTTGAAAGTTGTTTAAGCCATTTCTGTTGTTCCCACTATTTGGGACAACAGAAAGTATACTCAGATCTGTTTGTACATTAGGATATTTATACTTAGATTCAGTTTGGGGTAAAAAACATCACATAACTATGAATATTTAAATAAACTTAAAGACAGAAATCAAAAATACCTGTAAAGATGTAAATACCTTTGCTTTCTACATCACCGATGACTAATACTAATTTTCATATTTTGATAAGCCTTGTTGTAATTTCAAAAGTTTTCTTAACATAATACTATAGAAATAAATATAAAAAATTCAGAGTTAGCATTTAGATGAAAACCTTGTTCATTTGAACTTAAGAGAACTTTGATAAATATTGTTTTAACAGTTTTATTTTAATTTCAGTAAAATATAATAGTGTATATATATTGTTTTATTCTTGTGGTTAAAATCTCTCTTAGTATTATACTTTTTCCTAAAGTGAATGTTATAAAACATTTCTTAGTGAAGAAAGAAAATTAGGTAGCCAGAGCCCTCATTTTATTGTTGCATTTTAGAGTTTAGGTTAAACATTCAACTAAAATATTATATAAATATATATGGAATATATATATACATATATGTTTGTGCTATATATCATCTGTATATAGAAATATATATTATATATATTGTATATGTGTCTATATTCAAAATAGGATGCATAAAGCACCATAGCTTACTTATCCTTGTGAAGCTGATACAATTTTGTCCTGTTTCCAAAGACTTCTAAATCTTTGGGAAAAGGAAGAACAAAGACAATTAACTCAAAATACAGCTGGCGTTTTTAACTCTTCCACTCCTCATAACTACACATCTGTAGCTTAACCTGACTTAATTTGATAACTATAGTTTTATTTTTTTTAACCATCTATTCCATTTTTTAATTCTTTGCTGGAAACCTGATAAAATGGGTTATTTCTTGGGGCAAGGGTGACCGAAACTTATGTTTTTCTGAATTATCTAGGTCTAATTCATTACTGCCTTAATAGAAGTAATTTTCCATTGGCCAAGTCTACTGAGCAAAGGAATATTAAGAATTCTAGTGGATTTCTACTGGTCCTCTTTGCTCCCATTTTGTTACCTCCTCAGGAGCTTCCCTTGTGTAATCTGAAACCTACCCTGTACATGAAAGGCAGGGAGAGACCTAAGAAAGAGGCAGCCCACTCTAGACTGGTAGGTGGTGGCTTTAAGAAGCAAGGGAACTTTCAAGGCTAGTCTTGGACAGCTGCAAGACCAGTAACTTTTGCACCTACCCACCAAATCTTAAAAGTTTATACAGATGCTTTAACTGGGTTCAATCATGTACACAGTCCAGATGGTCTCAACACCATATTACCATTATTTCAAAGCTGTGTCCTTGGGTAGCTTCCAGCTTGGGAAAGACAAGCGGAGCACACATTCCAAGGTGGGGCGTGGGGATGGTGGTATGAACAGCCTCTAAATGCCCTGGTCCAGCTTGCAGGTCAAACTGGCGGCCATGTCTTTTTGATGACCTTTCTCAACAAGCAGCATCCCAGTTCATGCTTGGTAATCAGAATTATTCACCTTGGCTAGTAAGTACAATGACCCCTTTTTCTACCTGTTGGTTCAGTGGTATGAGATTTCAAAAATGTTAGTGAGTGAGTGAGGAGTCAGCATCAGTTTCCAAACCATTGGAGATATGAAACTTTTCCTAAGGGAAATAGTTGTTCATTGAGCACAAAAACACCCAAATAATCCAATCAATTTGATTCAGGATTTGGAATAAAAATATCTTAAATAGATAATTAGTTGTAACAGTGAAAGGGACCACATCTCTGTCTTATGCCTGGTTCTTGGACCCATGTTGTTTGGCTAAGGAGTAGATGTCATCACATCTAACCTATTAGGCATGGGTCCTATTACTAAGTCTTTAGTGTATTCCATTATTCTATTAAACCTGCTTCTTCTAACTATGTGTTCAAACTAATGAATCCTGTACATGTTGACCTCATTGTTGTACTCACTTTACCATAACTAAGCAGAGATATTCTATGGGATTACATGTTGATGGATAAAGCTCTTTGTAATGTCATGAATGATGATGATAGCCGAAGCACTGCAGATAGGAAAGGGATTTAATATTCACAATATATCTAAACCCATGAGAACAAACCTGTACTCCCTTCATGATAAAATAGTCCAATATATTCAGCTTTCTTGCAGGTGGCTGGCTATTACCCCTGAGGAAAGATCCTGTATTGTGGCTGGATGTTAGTAGTTTAGGCACTTATTAGTCATGGTAAACAGATCATTCATGGCGAGGAGAAATCCATGTTTTAGTGCTAATGAACTGCCTCTGTCTTTGCCACCATGGTCAGTTTGTACATGGACCCACAGTGTAAAAATTAGAGCACCTACGGAAAAGGGCACACAGATGTCCACAGATTACTCATAAATGACCGCTATAAAATTTCTATTCTCCCTGAGTCTTTGGATTTCTTCTTCAATGCTCCAGAAATATTTTATAGTATCTTTCTCATTGACTAAAGGTCATATTGGAGTTCAGGATGTAATTAACCAACTTAGTTCACACAATTACCTGTTGCTTAAACCCATCCCTAATACTGACTTGGTGTATCCATATCAATACATTTGGCCTGCCTAGTCTCATATTTTGTCCTCTTTGGTCAAACATCTCTTAGCCCACCCCCATATATGTTCCCATAACTCCTGCTGGTACAAAATGGAAAGGCCATGTTATTCTTTTAGTGTGTAGTCTACTTTGTCCCAGACCACTTCTTGTACTTTTCCATCTGGGCTACGCTGGGGCTCCAATTCTTAAAGGTCTTAAAGGCTGACAGCAGAATGAATAGTTATAGTTGTGAATTTTGAGTAGACTAAGCAACTCCTCATGAAGAAACTGTCTCTTGTGAAGTCACTGGAAGGATTTTATGAAGAGAAAGTCAATTTCCTCAGACAGAGAAGGGTAAACTATTTCTAAGACAAGAAACACTGAGTTATTTTGGAGATCAAAATTATCACCTTCATCTGTGACTACCCAAATGTTTTTATCCAGCATCTCAGTATTCTACTCTTTCC
>NW_006770356.1:495319-526311 GCF_000442215.2 Lipotes vexillifer | reverse complement strand
CTCTTTCCCCTATTTATTTATCTTCAAATGTGAGTTTAATGGACTTTCAATTCTGCATCCCTGAAAATAAGTCTCTTGGTTTGGTTCATAGCTGCAATTAACAAGTTTTCTGATTTTTCATATGTGTTCTAAATTTTGTATTCAAGACCTTTATACTGATTCTCTTCCACTCCCTTTAGGAAAGTTAAAATAAGCTAGACCATGTAGAATGTTTATAACTGCCACAACTACTGCTTCTTTTAACTCCTTGCCTCCACCTACACTCCATTCCATGCCGATAATAGTGATGTTTTTTGTATCAATGCTGCCACTATCAGTGTTCCATTTGCTTCTGGCACAGAGGTTATCCATATGTGCTAGACAAGTATCTGATAAGAAACAGGCAGTATACTCAGAAGGAGTAATTTAAAATACCTTAATGAAGAGATGGTTTATAAAAGTATAGGCAGGAATGGTGAAGTACACTGAGGCTATCTACAGAGAAGCGCCATTAATAGAAATACCCCGTATCCACCATCCAGTATCTGCCATGATGGTTTCATCTAAGATTCTAATTGTTAACATTTTTTATAAATTAGAAACAGAGATTACTATTATATCTGTTAGATATATTATAGTAAACTATAACAAAGATTGTGTATTCCAAGTGTGTAGCAGCTAAAGTTAGGATTTTTCCTCAGTTGCATATATCTAAAATATGTGACATCAACAAGACAGTTATTTTTCCCTTATAATAGGCAAGACCTAGACAACCTAATGGTGATAACGTGTCTAAGTCCAGAAGTCTTTAGAGACTGAGGTTTCTTTGTGCTCAACAATTCATACCTCATTAAAGATGTTGTCTACAGCTCCAGGCAATAGGAAGAAAGGAAAATAAAGTCTTCATTTGAACTGTCTTTCATGGAGTGTTCTTAGAAATTTCCTTGTGACACTTTCTGTCACTTCTAATTTGCTAGAACTTACTCACAGGCCAGATCTCATGAAGACAGACTGAATACTATATATTTCTAATCTTTGGTGGTTATATTTACAGCTAAAGAGTTTTCTTACCATATAAATGGGAACACCTTTATTGAAGTTCACTTAGTTTTCTCTGACTCACAACAACACTGACAAATTCTAGCCTAAGGCAACATAAACATAAGTAGGAAGAGATCTAGATAAATATTTTTGAGTTTTATATTTGACTCAGCCAAGCCATTGAAATATCATTCAGGAAATGTCAGGATAGGGAAAATAATTTTCATACAAATAGTCTATTATAAACATACTCATACTTGAAAGAGAGCCTTAGAGTCATTACTTATAAAAATTGTAAAAAATAAAATGCTTGAATTGCCATTAATATACTTCTTTTCTTGAAACCATCATTATATTTTTCATAATAAGATAATTTTCTAATTCACTAACATTCCACATTTTGTGCAAGTAAAAATCTAACTTTGCCTATGGAACTTAATACTTAATATTGGTTACATATATAAAATTTGGTGATTTAAAATTATCTCTAAATGATTTAATATTATAACATCATTTTGACCACTCAAGGATATAATTTATCTATTGTGAATAATAAGAAGAATTAAAATGAAATCAGTAATGTCATCATGATTTAATAAAACAAATAGTATGTAATGGAAAAAGTCTTTACAGTAGGATTCAAAATATTAAAAAATCTTCAATATCATTAACAACATGGTTACACATGTCCTTAATTATTCTAACATTAGATAATAACATTCTGCATTCTGGTGTTTTTCTGCTTCTATTTCTTCTTTTACTCACTAATGTTTTCCAATTGAATGTTATTTCCCAGATTAACAAAAAAATTAAAAATTGTCACGTGGTAAAACGTAGGGTTTCCCTTTTTTTCCCCATAGAGCTATCTCTCCAACATCAGGTTGATTTCTTTTCAGGGAAATAAATAAATAAATAAATAAATAAATAAATAAATAAATACTACGAAGGGCAATACTTAAGGAATTAAGAAGGTTCTGTAATCTACACATCATAAAACCATTAACTATAAGTAATACTGTAAAAATGAACCAAAAAAAAAAGTGGCTATTTCTTAATGAAAACTATGAAATTTGTTTGTTTGTAAACATTGTTTTGCATAAGGCAATTAGGAAACTTCATATTTCATTTACCAATTAAATAACATTTTATTCAAGTGTGATTTTTTTCAGGTAAGTTATCAAGATAAAATTTGAAAAATAAACAAGTAAAGCAGAAATAAGAAATAAAAACAACCAGGAAATAAAAGGCATTTGCTCAAGAATTAAACTAGAAGTCATCCACAATATACAAAAAAACCTCAAACAAACAGTTATATCAGACAAAATAAAAGGGCCATATAATTTTTACTGAAATATGCATCAGATACCATTGAAATATGTAAATATCTAATAATTCACCTTTGAAGCAGTTTAGAAAGGATGGCTCTATCAAGCTATAAAGAATTTGAATTACAACACATTTTATAATGTGTGTCTACTCGTTGAAAAGTTTACAAAACAGAAAGTATTAGGAAGAATTTACTCTAAAAAACTGGAGACTTGATCTTAGGCAAGAATCAGACATTTGCTTAGGTGTGATTCAAAAAGCTAATTAAATATAAATCTTTTTTATCTTTCAAATAAAATAAACTCATTCCTGTATAATTTTTTCATATTTTAAGTGAGGGATAGATCACAATGATCTCTGAGTTTTCATATTTGAAAATGGTCTTGCTCTCCTGATATTATCCTTTATGTTAACTTCTTCAAGAGTAATATTCTGAGTAATTAAACAATACACACATTAAAAATCACCTCATTAGTATACACTGTAATGATTCCAGTCAATAAAAACTGGTAAGTCCACATGAAAATATTCATAATTTGTGGTTAGGTGGCCTTGTATACGTTATTCACTGATTCCTACATTCATCCTTTTATTTGCTCTCTTATTTCTTAATTCTTAAAATTCTTACTCATTCCATGCCACACTCAGTTAGCTTATAAAATTCTTAAGCATTTATTCTTTACTTAGCCCTATATGCACAGGCATTAGATATTTTGCTTATGTGCATTTTATTCAGGAAAAGGGGATGACAATCAATTCCACCTAAGTCCACAAAAAATAACTGGACTCAATATTAATTATGGAAGCTGTTCCTTTGAGACATGATAACCACTACAGAAAATGCAGGAAAGTAACATATAAATGAATATGAATAAGCAACAATGCTGAATGAATAGACTATAAAAATAGACAGCATTTTTATTTTTATGGAAATACTGTCTTGTGTTTGAATATATTTGATATGGAGAGAATATAGAGCAAATAATTTACCTAGAAATTGCAAATACAAATAAACAATAAAACATTTATATAAAATGTTTTTACATATTGAAATATTACTCTAAAATAAAAACGTTTTGAAAAGTTTAACTCTGTTTTCAGAAATGGTTTTAGATAGACTTGCAAGTAGTGAATTCAAGAAAACTTAGACAAGGTACGTAACTGCAGATTACTAAATTTAACTGGAAAATCAAATTTCTTAATGTTGGATTTAAATGTGATAATATCTTACTAGTCATTACATTAACTTTGTAGAATTTTAAGACATTAAGTTTCTCTTTCCAAATTCCTCTTTCACTCTACTTTTATTAAGTTCTATTCCAGCAGCCACTTTTGATAACTGTTTTGATGATTTGTACTCTTTCTCTATAAAAACTGAGCCATCATTTAGCAGTAGATATCTGTGATAAAATGTCATTTTCATTCAGTTGCTAGTTTCCTCCTTCACTTTGAGGTTGAAACTACTTTCCTGGGAGACATTCTTAATTCAACTCTGTCTACAGAAGTCCTCTGCATTATTCCTTTTTCACTTCTAGCACAAAGCACCATTTCCCCTATATTGCTTTTTTAATACTTATTATCATTGGCTATTATCAGCAAGAAATACAAACTCTTCAGCACTGTTCTGTTTTAAGGTTGTACACTGACACAATATATTTTAAATACACTATTAATTTTTTTTTTTTTTTTGGCGGTACGTGGGCCTCTCACTGTTGTGGCCTCTCCCATTGTGGAGCACAGGCTCTGGACGCGCAGGCTCAGCGGCCATGGCTCACGGGCCCAGCCACTCCGCGGCATGTGGGATCCTCCTGGACCGGGGCACGGACCTTCGTCCCCTGCATCGGCAGGCGGACTCTCAAACACTGCACCACCAGGGAAGCCCTACACTATTAATTTTTAAAGAAATATATTCAATTGAATGAAACAAAGTATTTTGTATTATTTGCTCTTTAATGCCTTAACATCTTTATTTTCTCCTTAAAGAATTAATGTGATGAACCGCAGACCTTTACAGTTTATCATGTTCAAAAGATATGTTTTAGCCCCATTTCATATTCTAACCACAACTTTACACAAGCATTTGTAAGGAGAGTATCTGGGGCAAAGTTGTCCTTATTGTCACAATGAGTTGAATTGTGTCCTTCAAAAATTCAGATGTTGAAGTCCTATACCCCAGAATGGGAACTTATTTAGGAATTGGGTTGCTGAAGATATGGTTAGCTAAGCAAAGATGAGGTCATACAGGATTAGGATGGGACTTTAATCCAGTATACATGATGTCTTTATAAAAAGGGGACATTAGGCTTCACACAATGCCATGTGAAGATGAAGGCAGAGACTGGTCTGATGTAGCAGAAGCCAAGGAATACCAAAGACTGTCAGAAAACCACCAGAAGCTAAGAGAGAGGCATGGAACAAAATTTTTATCACAGTCCTCAGAAGGAAACAATCCTGCCAACACCTTAATCTGAGATTTCTATCCTCCAAAATAGTGAGAACATAAATTTTGGTTAAGTCACCCACTGTGTGCTACTTTGTCATGGCAGCCCTAACAAAGTGAAACAATTGCTAGGCCTTAAAATCACATGAAAATACTATCTTTTTATTTAGTCACTTATATAAATGTCACTTTAAAAGATTAGAATTTAATCAACTAACATTATAATTTTTACTTTGACAGTGTGTTGGTTTATTAAACATTTGTCCCAAATGCTCATTTTCAATATTGTAGATCATTCTGTATAAATATAACATATAGCAAAACAATTAAACAAAGAAGTTTTATTTATTTTTCTAGTACAGCCACCCTACATGCCAGGACTTTATCTGACTAAAAATGTTTCCCCTAAATTAAGCAGTTATTGTCTTAAAGTCTATTTAAAATCTATTAATTTATATATTTCTTCTCAATAAAGAAACGGTCAATATAAACAGAGTCTAAACACAGACTTTACATTCTCCTCAAAAATTAACTCAAACTGGATCACAGACCTAACTGTATAACACAAAACTATACAACTCTTAGAAAATAACACACAGAAGAAAATACAAACAATCTTGAGCATGATGATAACTTTTTTAGTTACAACCTCAAAGGCATTATCCATGAATGAAAGAATTGATAGGTTGGACTTTGTTAAAATGAAAATGTTTTGCTCTGTGAAAGACAAAGAGAATGAGAAGACAAACCATATACTACAAGAAAATACATTCAAAAGACATGTGGTAGGGCTTCCCTGGTGGTGCACTGGTTGCGAGTCCGCCTGCTGATGCAGGGGTTATGGGTTCGTGCCCCGGTCAGGGAAGATCCCACATGCCGCGGAGCGGCTAGGCCCGTGAGCCATGGCCGCTGAGCCTGCGCGTCTGGAGCCTGTGTTCTGCAACGGGAGAGGCCACAACAGTGAGAGGCCCAAGTACCGCAAAAAAAAAAAAAGACATGTGGTAAAGGATTGTTACTCAAAATATACAAAGAACTCTTAAAAATCAACCATAAGAAGATGAATGACCTTATTAAAAAGTGGGTAAAAGACATGAACAGACACCTCACTATAGAAGATATACATATACATCTACCTATCATCTATCTATCTATCTAAATAGCAACTAAGCATATAAAAAAGATAATTTCACATCATATGTCACTAGGAAATTCAAATTAAAACAAAAATAAGATACCATTACACATCTATTAAAATAGCCAAAATCCAAATCACTGACAACATCAAACGCTGGCAAGGATTTGGAGCAACAAAAGCTTGCATTCATTGCTGGTAAGGATTCAAAATGGTACAGTCACTTTGGAAGACAGTTTGGAAGTCTTACCAAACTAAACATGCTTGTGATCATATAATCCAGCAACTGCACCCTGTGATATTTACACAAAAGGGTTGCAATTTAAATCTACACGGATGTGTGTAACAGCTTTATTCAGAATTGTTAAAACTTGGAAGCAAACAAGATGTCCTTCAGTAGGTGAATGAATAAGTAAACTGACACGTCCAGACACTAGAACATTATTCAGTGCTAAAAAGAAAGGAGTTATCAAGCCATGAAAAGACATGGTGAAAACTTAAACACATGTTACTATGTGAAGGAAGCAAATCTGAAAATTCTACATATTGTGTGATTCCAACTCCATGGCATCCTGAAAAAGATAAAACTATGGAGACAATAAAAAGATCAGTGGTTGCCAGGGGTTGGGAGGAGGGAGAGATAAATAGACGGAAGCACACAGGATTTAGGGCAGTGAAATTATTCTACTATAATGATGGATAATGTCAATACATTTATCAAAACTCAGAATGTACAACACCAAAAGTGAACCCTAACGTAAACTACTGACTTTAGGTGAAAAAGATGTGTTAATGTAGGTTCATGGATTGTAACAAGTGGACCACTCTGGTACAGGATGTTGATAGTGGGAGAGGCTGTGTGTGTACGTGAAGAGGGGAGCAGAAAGTAGATGGGAATTCTCTTTACATTCTGCTCAAATTTTCTGTGAACCTAAAACTTCTCTAAAACGTAGAATAAATTTTAAGGAAGAAAATAAATACCTACCTGTGTGTGTGCACACTCACATATATTAATGTATATTCAAAATAAAAATATTGAAATTTGTAGACATCACTATGACATAGTTATTGTTCTTATATATGGTTGTATAGCTAATGATAAATTTCGGTGTCTAGTTTTTAATAACTAAAGAAGTTACCAAAAACTGATATATTTCAGTCCACCTAATTATAAAGGAATTTATGTTATTTTATATTTTTAAATAATCCTTGCTGTGTAAGTGCTAACCAAACTCTAAGCTGTTTCCTTGTTAAAGTCTCTGAAGTATACAGTAAAATAATCATCTAGTGAATGTCTTTCTTTAGTATCTTTCCACCATGCTGTTCCGCTTGAGATTAAAAGACGGATTCTCCCAAGTTCGAAGGTAACACGTCTTGAAAATTCATTTTTTTTAGAACCATGGACTTCAAGCTGCTTTAGTAATAGAATTTCTATTTTCACATAATACCACTGATGGTTTTAGCTTTTTTGAATTAGCAATACACACATATATATATAAGTGAAGTGTACTCCCCTGGTTGGCCAGATGGGGGCACTGTTGTGAACCGGCTAGAATATGGACTTTGACAATGACCTGGGGCTCCTGGCAGTCAGGCCAAAGAGCCTTCTTCTGGTTCCTCTGGCTCTTGAACACTCCTTCCCAAAGGGGCATATTCCCTAAGCACATCTACACGTGTTACATGTTTCTGAGATGGGTCTCACGAGATGCTAGGGGTCAGACAATTACATTTCAAGTTCATATAAAGAATTCAAATTAATCACAGGGGCTAATTAAAATCCGTTATTAAGCCAAGATGGTTTTGTTTGTTGGGGTCTCAAAAAAAAAAAAAAAAAAAAAAAAAAAAAGAAATGTGGACCAATACACGAATGGTTGATTTAACATCTGTAAATTTCTGTTTAGATGATAAAATGGAAAATTTAAAATAAGACTGTCAGAATGAGTCTTAACATTAAATAACTGTAAATGAAAAATCCTGAGATATATTTAAGAAAACTTTATGTCTACTTTGTAAATTATCCTTTTTTATCAACAAACTATTTAAAAAGTACAGTTTGCAATAACCGAATAATTTTCGAAAAAGTTACACATACACTACATATCCACCACTGTTCTGTAAAACAGTAGTTTTATATCAGAGAACAAAACAGAAATTCTCAAAGTCACAGAGCTTACATTACTGCAAGAGAACATAAAATAATAATAAACATAATGATTGACTAAATTTTAGAGCATTCTGGAAGGTGATAGGTCTTATGTCTATGAGGTTCTTAGATCTTCATTTCCCAGCATTTTATGTCTAGAGATGGCTGAATGTACAACTGTATTCCAATGGACAATGTGTACATTCCTTTCCTCAACTGGAAGTTCTTATTCTAATGGACTATTTCAAATTATAAGAAAAAAGGAAAATTCATTTGCAAACATAACTAAATTATTTTAGTTACAGTTAAAAGGAAGTATTTGTTTTTCAGTCTCAAGAGCATCAATTAAAACTATTATACAATATAAGACAATGTGACTGTTAATACAAGAATTTTGCTTTTATTCTGCATTACCTTTCTATATCTAACAACAGATAAACTTTATTACAACACTATTATCAAGGAATATTTTAATGCAATGTGATTATTCTTTTCCTATTTTCTTGTCCCTAACAATATCAAGAATTTCTGTTTGACAGTAATATGTGTGTACTGAATGGAGTTTGTGGAACGTAAGAGAGAATAGAGTGAAAATGAACCAGTACATCCTGATAGTACTTGATCTCTCCATAATAAATATAGACATAGGAATGGACCCAAAGTGTTACTGATATATGTGTGTGTGTGTGTGTTATATACATATTACATATATACATATATATAAAATTATGTTATATATATATATATATGTTATATATATATACACACACATTATAATACTATATATGTCTATATATTTTATATATAGAAACTATTTTTTTAACATCTTTATTGGAGTATAATTGCTTTACAATGGTGTGTTAGTTTCTGCTTTATAACAAAGTGAGTCAGTTATACATATACATATGTCCCCATAGCTCTTCCCTCTTGCATACAGAAAACTATTTGAATGAAGTTGTCACAACATGTAAGAAATTTGTGCCATTTACAGATATAGAAGTAGGAAAAGCAAGGCAAACCAGGTAGACAAAAAGTTTAATTTTGGATATGTATACAACAAATCCAAGCATAAATACCCATATGAATTTGAATTAATTTCATGGACACAAAATTCACAAAAGATAAAAGCCCTTAAAATTGATTTTGATTCACAAGGCTTATGTTGTAGTTACCATTATAAGAGTGAAGTAGAATGGGTATTGGGGATATAAATTGACTAATGATAGAATATTGAAAATTACAGCATTTGAAAAGCTGTAAGAGAACACTATTATTAAAAATATATATAAAACATAGCAAGTGAAGGGAGAAGGGCAGGATACCTGGAAAGGAAATAGACACATTAAATAAAGTTCTACAAATGGCTAATAGTGTTTAATTCTAGAAGAGTACAATTATATAAGGACAGGAAAATCTCCACTTTTATTTTGCAACTGGTATGATATTGGATATATTTGCAGAGCAATTTAATAGAACAAAAAGATAATAAAACAATGCATTGACCAGTTTCTGTATCTGAGGAATTAGAGGCGGCAAGTATAAAGCAGTCTTTCTAGAAGTGTGTGTGAGGGTAAGCAGGGAGGTAGACAAGTTGCCAGACTAAGGAGAGGGTAGCTTATCTGTTTGTACGTATGTATTGTGAAAAGTGATACTCCTGCATAATTTAAATGACTAAAGTGACCATACAGAGAATGAAGTTCAAGACACAAGACAAATGTAAACCGACATTTGGAGAAAGGTCCTGTTAGAAATGAGAAGAGAAAGTGCTTCAGGTATATATAAAAGAGGACAAGAGATTTCTTATCATTAAAAAAATAAATAAAAAAAAACTTTTCAGAAATAAGATCATTAAATATATTTTTTTGAAAAAGTATACACTTTCTGATTTGAGAATGGGGGTAGAAAATGGACTTTCTTGCAGAGAGAAGGCATAGCTGCCTTGAGATACACATAACACCAAATTTCATCTAGGTCTGTTTCGTATTTTTATTTCTTTGGCCATAATTCCTCTGCATTTATCTGTTTCCTCCTTAAAAACTCCTATTTACTTTATAAAATAGCAATAAGACATAATTTCCTCTGAATATCTTTTTCCCCTATCCTAACACTTCAAATAAAATGAATCTCATCCCTTATTATTCTCCTTATCACTCTGTTATATGTATCCACCAACACACAACATATATTCTGGTAACTGTAACTGGTCAGGTTCTGAATTACCTGAGAAATAAGGCAAACATTGGTTGACTCTCCATTCCTTTGCAGCCTCAGTTGCAAAAATAGTCTAAGGTATTACCTTTATTACTGGTAATTATCTAATTTGTCTTTGTAGTTTATTATAAAAGAAAGACTTTTTTCCCCAGGAAATACAACACTGGACCTGGATGGAATTCAACCTCTCTATACTCTTCAATTTCCAACCCTTCAGAGGAAGAATTTTCCTGAAAGATCAGCAGAATGTATTTTCTCTGCAAATAACTTGCTTCCAAGAACAAAACGATGTCAAGAATGTTAGCTTCATATACTCTACACAGCCATCGTCTACTAGTCACTCATCTGGCCTTCAAGCCATTGCTAAGGGCTACATGACTTGGGAATAGGTCCCTCTCTATAGCAGACCAAAATCAAGACCCATACTATGTTAAAACTTAGTCACCTCTCTATATGACAGCAATCCAAAGAAGGCCAAAGAATTCTCTAAGAACAACCAAGGTCAAAGTGTAACACCTTTATGTTAAAGTTTTACCTTTATGGGTAGATGCTAGTAAATGCATAGTTACAATTAAATTATTTCTACTATTTCTCCTCTTGTTGCTTAACTTTTCATCAGTAAATTAAAAACAAGTTTATCAACCAAGAGTGGTATAAGAGAGGAGCTCTTGGTTGTTTCAGGAGAACAAAGAATATTGAAGAAAAAACGTAAGGTACTAGCAATTATGTTTCCTGTTTAATTTTCAATATTCACCTGTAATCTGTTAAATGTTGGTCTTTCCCCAAAAGAGGAAAGAACCCTGCCCCTTCATAAATCTTGTAGTATAGAAGAGTACAATGTTGAGCAATGCTCTAGAAGACCTGTTTTAAAAATATAATAAAGTAGTGCTTCAGGCAGAAGAAATATGGTCCCAGAGGGGAACACAGTAATGTAGAAATAAATGAAGAGCAACAAGGATGTAACTACACAATTAAGTTAATATTCATTTAAAACCAAGTAATGTTGTATACAGTTTAAATATATAGAGATACAGAATTAATTAAAACAATCACATAAATGTTGAGGGGGTAAAATGTTTTAAGGTAATAATATTATCTGAAAAGTGGTAAAATTCCTCATTTAAATGAGGATCTAATATGTCAAGAATTCACATTGCTAGGGTAACACTCAAAGAGTAAAGAGTGTACATTAGTACTAGTAGAAGGGAAAATAGAGTTTTAAAAATCTTGATTAATCCTGAAGGAGTTAATATAGGGGAGAAAGAATGCAAAAAGTCAAGACAAATGGAAAATAAAATGTAAGACAGTAGACATACATTTATGTCTACAGTAGACATAAATCCAAATATAAGAAAGGTAACAATGTATGTCAATGAATTATAAATTCCAATTAGAAGACAAAACTTGTCTGTCCTAGTATCTTCTGTTAGAAAACAGAACTAATAATAGATTTTCCATTGTTTCTTACGAACATCTTTATTGTCCTAATTTTCTGTTTATTCTTTTCTCGATGCAGATTTCCTACCACATGATGATGAGATTGATAGGAAACTGTCAAAAGACATAATATATATTTTAATGCTAAGTTATATGAATATTCAAAGATTTTGACTCAAACCAGACTTTAGATAATCAGAATTCAAACGTTCCATGCTATCCAGATTCAATCGTTCCCATCAGAAAAAGCCCATTTTTCAAAATAAAGATGTCCCATGCATGGTATTCTAGCCAGGGTCACTCTCTTAGTCACCCTACACTTGAGATTCTGGCCACATGTTACCTATTCATCATACGTGAGTAACTGGCCCCAAATGACCCTAACACATTTCTTTTTTTTTTTTTTTTAAAGGCAAACAAGATAGTTTTCATTGGCAAATATTTATCAGTAGTTATTTTATACAAAACACTGAAACAAGACTGACATTGGACTATTCAATGGACATAATTTTGTCACCATGAAAATATTTCTGAGAGTCTACAATGAGCCTGGGAGAATCAAAGGTCAATGTCTTCATTAGGCCATTCCTTAGCAAAACTAGATTTCAACAGTGAATGTGATTTATTGTATCAAGCTTCTCTACCTTTTTCTCAAGTTCTGCCTTGAGTCTTTGCCAGACTGATTTTCTTTTTGTCTAACTTATAAAGTTCCTTTATAAAAGCCTGTTAATTTTACCCTTAAAATTACTTTATACCTATCCTTCCATGTTGTGGAATTAAAGTAGGTTAGTTCTTCTAAGAGTGATCTGCTTGGTGATCTCCTCTTCCTTCATCTTCTATCATTTATTTTGTTGCCAGAGTAATCTTGCTTACACCAGTACTGTTTATCTCATCTTATCCTACCTCATCTCACCTTATCTTGTCCTCTGCAAAATAAATTCAAAAATTATCTTTTCCTGAATTTGGTTCTCTTCATAATCAGCTTTCAACCTGCTTTCCCATGTTCCTACTTTTACTTTTCCTATACTCCTCCATCTTACCTATGATGTGTGCAAATTGGAGTAAAGTTGAATATGCTCCCTTTACTAGAGTTGAACAACATCTGATGCTATAACAGATTATATCTCAAATATCAAAGGTTTAACACACACACAGATTATGTCTCACTCATATAACTGTTCATCATGGATATTCAGTAAATGGTGTTTTCCAAGCAGAAGCATCATGCAATCAGGGTCTTTCCATTACACGGTTCCACAGTCTCTACGGCTTTGAAACTTTTGCTTCCAGCAAGGACTTGAAGGAAAGTAGAAGGACAGTTTTATGCAAGGGCCTGGATATGTTTCCCAGGCTAAAACTCAGTAATATGGATACACTTAACTGCCAAGGAGGCTGAAGTGTGGTGTACTCTTGCTGGGTACCAAGGAAGGGTAAGAATGTGATTTCTGTGAACACACTGCATTTGTACCACAATGCCATGTTCATATGTTCTCTCCATAAAATATGCTTCCTCCTAAATCTTCCCCTTATATTCTCTATGATTCAATATCCAACCTCATCACTTTCATAAATCTAACTTATACTTCTAACAGATTAACTGAAATTTATTTTTGTATGCATCAGATCTTTCCTAATAAATTGTATTATTCCTTAGGTCAAGTATTGTATTTTAGCTAGTTGTTAATCCCACACATCATTTACTATATTTATTTATGCATGGTAGGTATACAATAAAAATGCTTATTGATTATTAATTATTCTTCCCTAAAAGCAGAATTTTTCCAGGCATATCAGAGAGATCTGTTTCAATTAATTATTTTTGTATGTTTGTTAATGACAAAATAATTAGTAAAAATATAACAAATATTCAATGCATCCTGAACAAAAATAATCTCTTAATTAGAATATGTTTTTTTTTCCACAAATGAATTGGCTACAAAACATTTTATAAGCCACTGGAAAAAATCCCCATTCATTGTTCCAGATTTTTAATTAGTTCTGCCACTTTTGTTTTCTTCAGTTAATTTAACTCTCAACATATTGAAGCAATTATTGCTGCCTACTCAAGCACATTTGTAAAATTGCTACATATTATGAATATTCATGCTAATATATGAAAGTTAAACTGGCCAGCAAAGGACTTGTACCAGAACATTTACCATTAGACTGATGTCTCATACATAAAACATAATGACCCATTATCTCACAAACACACACACACATAGTTTGTGTATGTACAGAAATAACTAAAATGTATGAATATAAACGTGTAAATATTAACACAGCCATTCAAAGAGTTTCGAGAAGCTATAGTTTAGTTAATGCCATGACATTTACTCTTAAATAAATGTTGTTAATCATCCCCTTAGATAGCTACATTCTTTATTGAAATAATAGAATGCAAAGCAGAGCAAAATTGTGATAATATTCATACAAATGAAAATATCTAAACAAAACTTGACTTGAAATGTGAGCCAGGTAATTTGAAGCCTCTATTGAAGATGTTCAATAATATTAGGAAAAAGCTCAATTTTACAAAAAATATTTTATTGATAGAAAAATCTTGACATCTAGTAAATAAAATCACAAATATACACTCATTTTTAAAAGGTTAATTTCTAACAAGATGTATAAATGGTTGGAAGGATAAAAGAATTTGATGTGTGTAATAATTCACTAGGACAATTAATAGCAATTGATTTTAGTGTTAAACTAGAAAATACACAGTATGAATTTTCAGGAAAGAAAGTTTGGGAGTCATGTATCATATATTAGGGTGTTTTATTTGTTTGCTGACCAGTAAGCATTTAAAAGTGGATATCATCAAAAAATATTAATCGTAGAAATAAAATGATCACATCTGTGGCAAGGGTACCATCTGCGGAAGAAACAGGAGTCAGAAAAAAACGGAAGAAAGGCCTACGAATACGGCAATATTAATAAGTGTTCAAAATAATAAATGGCAAATTGCTATCAGTAGGAAATTGTCAGGCAGAAAATGGCATTATAGACAGAAAAGAATAATTGTGAGTTGGTAACTCTAAAATTGGGTAATAGGATCAGCACTTATATTTTTAACTGGATAGAAAATTGAGAATTAAGAAAAGTTTTTAGTAGGAAAAGCGATTGCCACTCTGTTTTGTTGAAGTTACTGTAGATCATCATCTAGGAAAGGCAAAACTATGGAGGAGACAATAAAAAGATCAGTGGTTGCCAGCGGTTGGGGGATGGATGAATAGGCAGAGCACAGATGTGCTTTAGGGAAGTGAAAATACCTTGTATGATATTATAATGAAAAGTATATGTCATTTTACACTTACCCAAACCCTTAGAATGCAACACCAAGAGTGAACCCTGACTTTGGGAAAATATGGACTTTGGGTGATTATGATGTGTCAATATAGGATTATTCTTTGGTAAAAAATGTACCTTTCTGGTGAGTGATGCTGGTAACGGGAAGCTTTGCATGTGTGGGGGAAGGAGGTATATGGTAAATCTCTGTACCTTACTCTCAATTTTATAGTAAACCTAAAACTGCTTTAAAAATAAAGTCTTAAAAATTAAAACAAAAATTTTAAAGGTATACACTGAGCTGTTATGGGTTGCTACCTCTGAGTAGGGAAATGGAAGTGGGGGTGTCTAAGGGAATATTTTAAATGTGGAGAAACAAAACTAAGAACAATGATTCTGTATGTTTTTCTTTTTAAATTTACCTGCTACTTGTGTTAACACAAATTACACAGATACAAAAGGGTTTTAAAATGTTCTAACGCATTGCACAATGGCACTGACTACAGTAGTTAAGCATACAGTTTTAGACTCAGAATGAATAGACATAAATTCCAGTTTCAACTGTCTTAGCGTTGTTTCTGCAGGCAAACAGCATCTTTAAATCTTTGTTTTCTCAACTACAGAATAAAGATAATAATCACACTTTTCTCAAACAGATGACCTGGATATTAAATCAGTAAATCATGGGAAGAATATAATATAAAACAAATATTCAAAAATGTGAGTTATTGTTATTTATAATGTATAAAGTAAATTTTCATGTAAATAAGTATTCAATATGTTAACATTATTGTAATGTATAAAGTACAGTTCTGAATGTTTAAGCCTATTATCATTTTAAAAATTCATTTGAATTTGTCCTTTACTGCCCAAGTAGGTGTCTGCTCTCAGTGTTATTTTACTTTATTATGTATCTGTTACGGCATCAACAAAGAGCTGAAATAAATTCCCCATGTCACACATTTGCAAAGCAAGTTGGGGTTAGAATCTGAATTCAGTATTTCATGACATAGCCTATGCCTTAACCAACACATACACAGACACACATGTATACAAGTATACACGTACTTACACTGTTCTGCCTCAAATTATCTCTGGGTCTTTCTTATACATCCTCTCTTTATGTATCGCAACTTAAATGTCACCTACCTGGCTAAACAAATCACAATACCCTTCTTATTTTTTCATAATACTCATCATGAACTGTACTTTTCTTATATTATCCTTACTTATTGTTTGATTCTTCATCTTTTCCACCTAAACATATCTTTATAAAAGAAGGGAGGAAGAATATCTCTCCACTGCCTATACATGAATCTGGCACAGAGTGGACACTTTGTATATCCTGTTCCATGAATAAATACAAGTACATAAGGGGAAAGTGAACTTATTCCTTTAGTGGACTGCATTATTATCTTCACTTATTTACTTTCCTGCAACCACTCCTTGCCATGATACCATGTAGACCCTCCTTAGAAAAGGGCAGTTCAACTTGGTATGCAGCTTGGGCTATTAAAATGAGACAGGTCTGACAGGGTGCCAGTTTTCAGTCTAGTTCTTAAGAGATCTTGCAATTTTTCACTTTCAAGTAAAAAGTGTCTGCCATCAGCTGAAATCTTTCTAAGGACATAATATTTAAATTCCGGTGGACCTCAGGGTTTTCGGCCTGAGCACCTGGAAATGTGGGGTTACCAATAATTGAGTTGAGAAAGTCTGTCAAGGAGCAGGTTTTGGGGAGGAGTTCTGGAACTCCAGTTTGCAGATGTTATAGTTGATACGACTATCATACATCCAAATGGAAATGTGGAGAAGGCAGCAGGATATGTAAGAGTTTGAAGTATTTGAGAAAGATTCTATCACCATGTCTTTCCAACTTTGTCTCCTAACAGTTTTCCTCTTGTTTACTATCTTCTAGAACATGACTTAGCAAACTATAGACTACTAGCCATAATAGCATGTAATAATTGTAACTGTTATAGACCTATGTTTCATATGACATTGCTACTAAGAGACGGAGCAAAATTTTAGTTGAGATCTTTTCATTTCAGTTTTGTGTTTTCTCTAAATCTCCAGGAATTTGGGTAATGTGGATTGCTTATGGTTGTTGTTACTGATTTTATTGTTCATACTTTCCCCCACGATAGTGCCTATAAGTCTTTGAGAAACATTTATCTCCCTGGGATGCTTTTATGACCATCAGGGAACAACCTCTCTATGTTACCCAAACTGATGGTGTCCAAGCTGCCTGACTGGCTTCTCTGCTCTACTCTCTTACATGTATTTCTTATGATAATTTTTTCATGAGGATACTGGCTTATTTCTGAACCTCAGTTGATAATCTTGGGCAGACTGACTCAGTCAACAAGTGTTTCTGGTCCCACTTTCTGAGGCACTATTCACGTTAGCTAAGATGTGGAAACAACCTAAATGCCCATCAACGAATAATCGGATAAAAAATGTGGTATATACATATACATACAGTGGAATATTATAAAGCCTTAAAAAAGGAAATCCTGTCATATGCAACAACATGGTTGGACTTTGAGGACATTATGCTAAGCAAAATCAGCCAGTCACAGAAGGACAAATACTGCATGATTCTACTTATATGAGGGTCTAAAATAATCAAACTCCTAGAATCAGAGAGTAGAATGGTGGTTGCCAGAGGCTGGAGGGATGGAGAAAGGGGGAATTGAGTTGCTGTTTAACTGTATGTTTCAATTATGCAAGACGAATAAGATCTAGAAATCTGCTGTACATTATGCCTATTGTTAACAATACTGTATCATGCAATTAAAACTTATTACGAAGGTGGATATCATCTTAAGTGTTCTTACCACAATAAAAAAAAAAAGGAGAATGTGTATGGAAATCGACGAGCACATTGCTTGTAATTTTAGTTCCTTTTGTTTCTTTGTTTCTGTGGACTTAGACTTGAAGCATTTCCTCAACCTGGAGAGAGAAGATGGTACCCCTGCTATCTTGATCAAACTGCACCAGCCCTGCCTTTAAAACTATCTGGTTTGATCTCAACTGAATAATAGGCAGTATGCTGCAACAAAATTTACTATATTTGAAAGAGAAATAACATAAATTCTTATGGCAACAGAGCTTAAGGTTCTTCACGTAATGATTTGTACATATGGTAGTGGTTTAAAAGCATTTTAATCAATTATTATATCATTGTAAACACAGGAATAATTAATTTAGCCTTGTATTTTACTCTTCCCATCTAGGGAATTTATTTACCTTTAGTATCACTGTAAAAGTATTAGTGAACCTGAGGGTAGAAGAGGATATGTTAGTGGAAGATCCTTTATTTTAGTTGACACTTTCTTTGGACTCAAAAAGCAGGCCTTCAGGCAATAAACTTATACTTTGACCTTTGATGAAAACTCAGTCAAAGCCCAAACATAATAAAAAAAGGAAAAATCATAATGGAAGAAGTAATAGCCTTAGGCGCAGTTATGGAGTCCCTAGAGACTATAGTACCTGTAAACACTGAAGAGGGCTATAGATGACTTTGTGTCCATGCTTACTGTCACTTGAAAATTGCCATCAATTCAACACCTAACAATAGAAGGATGATTGTGCTGGTTTCTACCACAAAAGATTTTTTTTTAAAACTAAAACACCCTCTCTTTCTTTTGCCTTTGGTGAAATGCTATAGAGAGGACACTCTCTTCCTTTACCCTGCCATTCCCCATCTTTGTTGAACTATTTTCAGCATATACTGAACTGTGAAAATAACATTTAAAAGAAAATACATTCATAATTTAAAGAACAATAAATTAAAATCATTGTTAAGCTACTTTATAAGTTTCTAACACTTTTTAAAAGGATACCAAACAATGAGGTCTTAAAATTTCAGAAATTTCCTCTTTAGAGAATGAAAGATGTTTACAGATAGTGCTGCTTGACTCAGAGCTTTTCCGTGATAAAAAATTCCAGTTACATCTGGAAGAAATAACTTCTATGAAATAGATTATTCATAAAGTTTAGCTCTAGAATTTATCACTGATTTTTAGAATACAATACATTCTTGGCTTTTTCATTTACAGAACGAGCACATTTCAACATTTTGATTTCGGAAGAAGGAAAAAAGATATTTGTGATACTAGATATTAAATATGCACTTATTTGTATATTTTTATGTATATAATATACATAGGAACAGTCAGCTTGTAAAGCAACATATAAGTTAAATATAAATTTTAATATCTGATATAAGATAATTTAATTGATGTAAACTATGTACAGTTATTATTAAAGTACAGTTATTATTATTATTATTAAAGTAAGTATACTTAAGTTAAAATTACTTAACATGTATATTTATTAGGGAAAGTATGTATATGTAAATATTTATGCACCTGTAATAATGAGGCATCTCACTTATCCAGTGATATTTATTTGCTAGACTTACTGTGATAGTGAGAGTTATTTGAGTAGAGGCTCATATCTCTATTTGCATAATTACCATCTGAGGTTCTCTCATTCTTTTCAGCACATAGTCTACTCTAGGGGCACCCCACTGGCTCCACAATATATTCCCATACTGCAAAATCTACCTGTGTGTGCAAATTCCAGGGGCTACCACTGGATATTTGTGCCATCACTTGCTCTCTACCCCATTGCTGTCTTCAGTCCATTTCTGCAGTGGCAGAGTGTTTTATTTAAATTCTGCTAATCAATTTACTTATTTTTCTCCAAGCAAGTTGTGCTTTATGGTTCATGTTTTTTAACATAAATTGGATATTTGTTTTCATAATCCTGTCCTGACTGTAGGATCTTTGATGTGAATGTTATTTTATGATACATATCAAAAATTTCCAGAATTTTCAGAAAGTATATAGTTTCCAGATCTTTAGGAATTTCAATAATTTATAGGAGATACGGTAATGAGAGATCGTTATGTAAATATCAAACTCAGATTCCCATTTTAACTTATAGGACACCATGAATTTCTTTCTCTTGGCTGACAAAATTAAGTAACTAAAGACCTTACGGACTAATAAAATTGGCTCTACTTTAGGATACAAAGTTGCCAATTATTATTTAGGTTTAAATATTAATATTTTGAAGACATATTACATACATTAAATCACACATTAAATCAATTATTTTTAATTATAATCCAGCCTTAAATGATAACTACAGAAAGATTCTGAGTGGGATTAAGAACTATTTAATAACTAAGTGCATGGATTTTCATTAAAATTTTAGAGGATAATATCCATGAAATAAAATGATAAAAAAATTTTGTAACAATTGATATTTCGACAGCTTACAAAATATGATACACACATTACATTTTTCTAAACAATCAGGGATATTTATTCATAGGCTCTACTGTTGAGCATGTTCATTGACATTTTTATATTCAACAAATTAAATCTTCCCAAATCAACCACTAAAATTCTACTTTCCATATGTTAAGAGAAGAAATAAATTTCTTATTATGAAGAGCTGGGGGCAGGAGTGCTGTAGTACAATCTAAGGCATGCTAAATGAGGGCCAAGTTGGGAAGATAATTAAATTAGATCTTAAAAAAGTTTAAACTTCAAATTATATGCTCCAAGAAACTGGGGTGAGGTTTTTGAGTACTGAAGTTGCACTATCAGATCTCTCCATTAGATAGTAAATGTGGAGGCAGTGTAATACATAATCTAGCAAAAGAAAACTGAATGAGTCTAATGCAATGAAAGCATGTTCCAAAACAATGACATAAATACTCAAGGAATCAACTCTTAAAAAAATGATGCAAAGCTGTTCTTTTGTATCACAGAGCTTGCCATTAACTAAAGTAAAAGGAAAACCTTAATACCTTCTTTTTAATGTTTGCCAATATGATCAGCCATATAATATTAACATGAAAATAATAGAAGAGTATGCAAATAATCAATAAAACTAATATATACTAAACACTGTGTGCCAGCCTAAACACCCTGCATTTGTAATCTCACTTAATTTTGATAGAAAGCTTTAAATTATGTATATTAATGTTAACATCTTTATTGGAGTATAATTGCTTTAAAATGGTGTGTTAGTTTCTGCTTTATAACAAACTGAATCAGCAATGTATATACATATATCTCCATACACATTCCCTCTTGCGCCTCCCTCCCACCCTCCCTATCCCAACCCTCTAGGTGGTCACAAAGCACCAAGCTGATCTCCCTGTGCTATGCAGCTGCTTCCCACTAAGCTATCTATTTTACATTTGATAGTGTATGTATGTCAACGCTACTCTCTCACTTCGTCCAGCTTCCCCTCCCCACCCCTGTGTCCTCAAGTCCATTCTCTATGTCTATGACTTTATTCTTGCCCTGCCCCTAGGTTCATCAGACCACTTCTTTTTAGATTCCATAAACATGTATGAGCATATGATATTTGTTTTTCTCTTTCTGACTTACTTCACTCTGTATGACAGACTAGAGGTCCATCCACCTCACTACAAATAACTCAATTTCGTTTCTTTTTATGGCTGAATAACATTCCACTGTATATATATGCCACATTTCCATTATCCACTCATTTCTCGATTGACATTTAGGTTAGTTCCATTTCCTGGCTATTGTAAATAGTGCTGCAATGAACACTGTGGTACATGACTTTATTTGAATTATGGTTTCTCAGGGTATATGCCCAGTAGTGGAATTGCTCGGTCATAGGGTAGGTCTATTTTTAGATTTTAAGGAACCTCCAAACTGTTCTCCATGTATCAATTTAAATTCCCAGTGACAGTGCAAGTGGGTTCCCTTTTCTCCACACCCTCTCCAGCATTTACTGTTTGTAGATTTTTTGATGATAGCCATTCTGACCTGTGTGAGGTGATACCTCATTGTGGTTTTGATTTGCATTTCTCTAATGATTAGTGATGTTGAGCATCCTTTCATGTGTTTGTTGGCAATCTGTAAGTCTTCTTTGGAGAACTGTCTATTTAGGTCTTTCCACCCTGTTTTGGACTGGGTTGTTTCTGTTTTTGATATTGAGCTGCATGAGTTGCTTCTATATTTTGGAGATTAATCATTTGTCAGTTGCTTCATTTGCAAATATTTTCTCCCATCCTGAGGGTTGTCTTTATATCTCGTTTATAGTTTCCTTTGTTGTGCAAAAAGCTTTTAAGTTTCATTAGGTCCCATTTGTTTATTTTTGTTTTATTTCCATTTCTCTAGGAGGTGGGTCAAAAAGGATCTTGCTGTGATTTATGTCACAGAATGTTCTGCCTATGTTTTCCTCTAAGATTTTTATAGTGTCTGCCTGTACATTTAAGTCTTTAATCCATCTTGAGTTTATTTTTGTGTATGGTATTAGGAAGTGTTCTAATTTCATTCTTTTCTATGTAGCTGTCCAGTTTTCCCAGCACCACTTATTGAAGAGGCTGTCTTTTCTCCATTGTATATTCTTATCTCCTTTATCAAAAATAAGGTGGCCCTATGTGCATGGGCTTTCTATCCTGTTCCACTGATCTATATTTCTGTGTTTGTGCCAGTACCATACTGCCAGTACCATACTACTGATTACCGTAGTTTTGTAGTATAGTCTGAAGTCTGGGAGCCTGATTTCTCCAGGTCCATTTTTCTTTCTCAAGACTGCTTTGGCTATTTGGGTCTTTTGTCTTTCCATACAAATTGTGAAACTTTTTGTTCTACTTCTGTGAAAAATGCCAGTGGGGGCTTCCCTGGTGGCACAGTGGTTGAGAGTCCCCCTCCCGATGCAGGGGACATGGGTTCATGCCCCGGTCTGGGAAGATCCCACATGCTGTGGAGTTGCTGGGCCCATGAGCCATGGCTGCTGAGGCTGCGTGTCTGGCACCTGCGCTCCACAACGGGACAGACCACAACAGTGAGTGGCCCGCATACCACAAAATAAAAAAATTTAAAAAAATGCCAGTGGTAGTTTGATAGGGATTGCATTGAATATGTAGATTGCTTTCAGCAGCAGAGTCATTTTCACAATGTTGACTCTTCCAATCCAAAACATGGTATATCTCTCCATCTGTTTGTATCATCTTTAATTTCTTTCATCAGTATCTTATAGTTATCTGCATACAGGTTTTTTGTCTCCTTAGGTACATTTATTCCTAGGTATTTTTTTTGTTGTTGTTGCAATGGTAAATGGGAGTGTTTCCTTAATTTCTCTTCCAGATTTTTCATCGTTAGTGTATAGGGACGCAACAGATTTCTGTGCATTAATTTTGTATCCTGCTACTTTACCAAATTCATTGATTAGCTCTAGTACTTATCTGGTAGCGCCTTTAGGATTCTCTATGTATAGTATCATGTCATCTGCAAACAGTGACAGTTTTACTTCTTTTCCGATTTGGATTCCTTTTATTTTTTTTTTTCTTCTCTGTTTGCTGTGGTTAAGACTTCCAAAACTATGTTGAATAATAGTGGTGAGAGTGGGCAACCTTGTCTTCTTCCTGATTTTAGAAGAAATGGCTTCAGTTTTTCACCACTGAGAACGATGTTAGCTGTGCGTGTGCCATATATGGCCTTTATTTTGTTGAGGAAGGTTCCCTCTATGCCTAATTTCTGGAGAGTTTTTATCATAAATGGTGCTAAATTTTGTCAAAAGCTTATTCTGCATCAATTGATATGGTGATACGGTTTTTCTCCTTCAGTCTGTTAATATGGTGTATCCCATTGACTGATTTGTATATACTGAAGAATCCTTGCATTCCTGGGATAAACACCACTCGATCATGGTGTATGATCCTTTTAATGTGCCTTTGGATTCTGTTTGCTAGTATATTGTTGAGGGCCTTTGCAACTATGTTCATCAGTGATATTGTTCTGTAGTTTTCTTTTTTGTGTGACATCTTTGCCTGGTTTTGGTATCAGGGTGATGATGGCCTTGGAGAATGAGTTTGGGAGTGTTCCTCCCTCTGCTATATTTTGGAAGAGTTTGAGAAGGATAGGTGTTAGCTCTTCTCTAAAGGTTTGAGAGAATTCACCTGTGAAGCCATCTGGTCTTGGGCTTCTGCTTGTTGGAAGATTTTAAATCACAGTTTCAATTTCAGTGCTTGTGACTGGTCTGTTCATATTTTCTAATTCTACCTGGTTCAGTCTCAGAAGGTTGTACTTTTCTAAGAATTTGTCCATTTCTTTCAGATTGTCCATTTTATTAGCATATAGTTACTTGCATTAATCGCTCATGATCCTTTGTATTTCTGCAGTGTCAGTTGTTACTTCTCCCTTTTCATTTCTAATTCTGTTGATTTGAGTCTTCTCCCTTTATTTCCTGATGAGTCTGGCTAATGTTTTATCAATTTTATGTTCTCAAAGAACCAGCTTTTACTTTTACTGATCTTTACTACTGTTTCCTTCATTTCTTTTTCATTTACTGCTAACCTGATTTTTCTGATTTCTTTCCTTCTGCTAACTTTTTTTTTTTTTTAATTCTATTGTTCTTTCTCTAATTGCTTAAGGTGTAAGGTTAGGTTGTTTATTTGAGATGTTTCTTGTTTCTTGAGGTAGGATTGTATCGCTATAAACTTCCCTCTTAGAACTGCTTCTGTGGCATCCCATAAGTTTGGGGACACTGTGTTTTCATTGTCATTTGTTTCTAGGTAATTTTTTCATTTCCTCTTTGATTTCTTCAGTGATCTCTTGGTTATTCAGTAGTATATTGCTTAGCCTCCATAGATTTGTATTTTTTACAGTTTTTTCTTGTAATTGATATCTAGTCTCATAGCATTGTGGCTGGAAAAGACACTTTACATGATTTCAATATTTTAAAATTTACCAAGGCTTGATTTGAGACCCAAGGTATGATATATTCTGGATAATATTCCATGAGAACTTGAGAAGAAAGGTATTCTGTTGTTTTTGATTGGAATGTCCTATAAATATCAATTAAGTCCATGTGGCCTAATGTGTCATTTAAAGCTTCTGTTTTCTTATTTATTTCCATTTCAGATGATCTGTCTATTGGAGAAAGTGGGGTGTTAAAGTCCCCTACTATGATTGTGTTATTGTCAATTTCCCCTTTTTGCCTGTTAGCATTTGCCTTATGTATTGAGGTGCTCCTATGTTGGGTGCATAAATATTTACAATTGTTATATCTTCTTCTTGGATTGATCCCTTGATCATTATGGACTGTCCTTCCCTGTGTCCTGTAATAGTCTTTATTTTAAAGTCTATTTTGCCTGATATGAGAATTGCTACTGCAGCTTTCTTTTAATTTCCATTTGCATGGAATATCTTTTTGCATTCCCTCACTTTCAGTCTGTTTGTGTCCCTAGGTCTGAAGAGGGTCTCTTGTAGACAGCATATATACAGGTCTTGTTTTTGTACCCATTCAGCTATTCTGTGTTTTTTGGTTGGGACATTTAATCCATTTACATTTAAGATTACTGATATGTATGTTCCTATTTTCTTATTTGTTTTGGGTTTGGTATGTAGGTCTTTTCCTCCTCTTGCATTTCCCGCCTAGAGAAGTTCCTTTATCATTTGTTGTAAAGCTGGTTTGGTGTTGCTGAATTCTCTTAGCTTTTGCTTGTCTGTAAAGGTTTTAATTTCTCCATAGAATCTGAATGAGATCCATACTGGGTAGAGCAATCTCGGTTGTAGGTTTTTCCCTTTCATCACTTTAAATATATGTTGCCACTCCCTTCTGGCTTACAGAATTTCTGCTGAAAGATCAGCTGTTAACCTTATGGGGATTCCCTTGTATGTTTTTTGTTGCTTTCCTCTTGCTGCTTTTTTATTTGTATATAATTTTTGATAGTTTGATGAATATGTATCTTCACGTGTTTCTCCTTGGATTTATCCTGTGTGGGACTCTTGCACTTCCTGGACTTCACTGACTATTTCCTTTCCCATGTTAGGGAAGTTTTCAACTATAATCTCTTCAAATATTTTCCCAAGCCCTTTATTTTTCTCTTCTTCTTCTTGGACCCCTATAATTCAAATGTTAGTGCATTTAATGTTGTCTGAGAGGTCTCTGAGACTGTCCTCAATTGTTTTCATTCTTTTTCTTTATTCTGCTCTGTGGTACTTATTTCCACTATTTTATCTTCCAGGTCACTTATCTGTTCTTCTGCCTCAGTTATTCTGCTATTGACCCCTTCTAGAGAAATTGTAATTTAATTTATTGTATAGTTCATCATTGTTCGTTTGCTCTTTAGTTTTCTAGGTCCTTGTGAAACGTTTCTATTTTCTCCAATCTATTTCCAAGATTTTGAGTCATCTTTACTATCACTACTCTGAATGCTTTTCAGGTAGACTGCCTATTTCCTCTTCATTTGTTAGGTCTGGTGGGTTTTTACCTTGCTCCTTCATCTGCTGCATATTTCTCTGTCTTCTCATTTTGTTTAACCTACTGTGTTTGGGGTCTCCTTTTTGCAGGTTGCAGGTTCGTAGTTCCCGTATTTTTTGGGTGTGCACCCAGTCAGTGAGGTTGATTCAGTGGCTTGTGTAGGCTTCCTGGTGGAGGGGACTGGTGCCTGTGTTTTGGTTGGTGGGGCTGGATCTGTTTCCTCTGGTGGGGAGGGCTGAGACCGGTGGTGTGTTTTGTGGTCTCTGTGAACATAATATGACTTTAGGCAGCCTCTCTACTAATGGGTGGGGTTGTGTTCCTGTCATGCTAGTTATTTGGCATGGGGTGTCCAGCACTGGAGCTTTCTGGCCATTGAATGGAGCTGGGTATTCATGTTGAGATGGAGATCTCTGGGAGAGCATGTGCTGACTGATATTTCGTGGGGCCAGGAAGTCTCTGGTGGTCCAATGTCCTGGACTCAGCTCTCCCACCTCAGAAGCTCAGGCCTGACACCTGGCCAAGCAACAAGACCCTGCCAGCCATACAGATCAGAAGAAAAGCAAGGAAAAAAAAAAAAAAAAAAAAAAGAAAAAAAAAAAAAAAAAAAAAAGTGAACAGACAGAACCCCAAAACAAATGGTAAAAGCAAAACTAAACAGACAAAATCACACAAATAAACATACACACACCCATAAAAAGAAAATAGAGAAACAACAACAAAAAAGAAAAAAATGAACAGGCAGAACCCTAGGACAAATGGTAAAAGCAAAACCTAAACAGACAAAATCACACAAAGAAACATACACATACACACTGACAAAAAGAGAAAAAAGGAAAAAATAATAAAAGAAATTTAAATAATAATAAAATTAAAAAATAATATATTATAAATAATAAATTAATTTAAAAAAAGAAGAGAGCAACTAAACCAGTAAACAAATCCAGCAATGATAACAAGCACTAAAACCTAAACTAATATAAACATAAAAACCAGAAACGATTCAGACACAGAAAGCAAACCCCAAGTCTACAGGTGCTCCCAAAGTCCACCGCCTCAATTTTGGAACCATTCGTTGTCTATTCAGATATTCCCCAGATGCAGGTTCATCAAGTTGATTGTGGGGATTTAATATGCTGCTCCTGAGGCTTCACAGAAATTTCCCTTCCTCTTTGTTCACACAGCTCCTGGGATTCAGCTTTGGTTTTGGCCCCATCTCTGTGTGTAGGCCGCCCTCAGTTGTCTGTTCCCTGCCCAGACAGGAGGGGGTTAAAACAGCAGCTGATTAGGGTTCTCTTGCTCACTCAGGCCGGGGAGAGGGAGGGGTAATGTAGTCATAATTGGAATGCAAGGCGAGTCTATGGTAGCAGAGGCAAGCCTAATATTGCAACAACCTGAGGTGCACTGTGCATTCTCCTGGGGAAGTTGTCCCTGGATCTCGGGACCCTGGCAGTGGTGGGCTGCACAGGCTCCCAGGGCAGGTGTGGGTAGTGACCTGCGCTTGCACACAGGATTCTTGGTGGCAGCAGTGTCACCATTAGCATTTCATGCCAGTTTTGGGGGGTCCAAGCTGATAGCCATGGCCCGCACCCATCTCTGGAGCTCGCTTAGGCGGTGCTCTGCCTTCTGTGGGCACATGGAGCAGGAATCCCCTCTCCTCGTGCACCCCAAAACAATGATCTCTTACCTCTTTGGCAGGTCTAGACTTTTTCCCGGACTCCCTCCCAGCTAGCTGTGGCACACTAGCCCCCTTCAGGCTGTGTTTGTGCAGCCAACCCCAGTCCTCTCCCTGGGGTCTGAACTCTGAAGCTCAAGCCTCAGCTCCCAGCCCCCATCCACCACAGTGGGTGAGCAGACAAACCTCTCAGGTTGGTTGAGTGCCGGTCGGCGCCGATCCTCTGTGCGGGAATCTCTCCGCTTTGCCCTCCGCACCCCTGTGGCTGCGCTCTCCTCCGTGGTTCTGTAGCTTTGCCCCCGCCCATCCCTTGTCCTCATCAGTGAAGGGGCTTCCTAGTGTGTGGAAACTTTTCCTCCTTCACAGCTCCCTCCCAGAGGTGCAGGTCCCATCCATATTCTCTTGTCTCTGTTTTTTCTTTTTTCTTTTGCCCTACCCAGGTATGTTGGGAGTTTCTTGGCTTTTGGGAATTCAGAGGTCTTCTGCCAGCTTTTAGTAGGTATTCTGTAGGAGTTGTTCCACATGTAGATGTATTTTTGATGTATTTGTGGGGAGGAAGGTTATCTCCACGTCTTACTTCTCTGCCATCTTGAAGGTCTCTCCAAATTATGTATAATATTTAAATGATGTATAATGATTTATAATATATATAAGTCAAGTTGTTTGGTACTCCCAGATATAAATTGCAATGCCCATACTTGGTCCCACTTGCTTTCAAAGCCATTCCTCTGTCACTCTCTGCTAAACTGCCTCCCTGTAATTCCCCAAGACTTTGGACAAATAATAGTAAAGACCATGAATTCAATCCACATCATTTTGACTGAGCACTTAAAAAAAGAGATAATTAATTCTTCCTGATTCATAAATTCAACAATTCCATGCCTTTATTTCAATATTCACTTTGCCCTACTAGCCTTTTCTTTCTTATGTTACCCATTATACAGGACCTGTTGAAAGATCAATGTATTAATTAGTCATATCGTCTCTTAAAACAGTATTATTATTATTATTATTATTTTTTTGAGGTACATGGGCCTCTCACTGCTGTGGCCTCTCCCGTTGCAGAGCACAGGCTCTGGACGCGAACGCTCAGCAGCCATGGCTCATGGGCTCAGCCGCTCCACGGCATGTGGGATCTTCCCGGACTGGGGCAGGAACCCGTGTCCCCTGCATCGGCAGGCAGACTCTCAACCACTGCACCACCAGGGAAGCCCAAAACAGTATTATTTTAACTAAAATAAATTATAAAAACTCTGAATTCAGTATAAAGTAATTAAGTAAAGAAAACAAGATTTTTGTAGTAAATCAAACTGTAATGGTATTATCTAACCCTGATATGGGGGGAACATGGAAGTATCATTTTGGATCAAAGATACATAGTTTGAAATAGTGCACATACATCATATCTAGGTTTCATGAATAACAGGAAGCTGTAAAACAAAAGTCTTCCAGTGCTACCTACACAATCTAAAAGTAGGTTTAAAACCTTACATTCATTTTCTGAATAATTCAGAGTTAGTTTCCATCACTGAAAATCACCTAACTTACAGTAAACTAATTTCCCATTAATGCTAGGACTGCTTATGTCACTAAAACCTCCTCAATTTATTTTTCATTTTTCATGCATATACATTAGCTTCTCTCTTTCCTCAGTCTCACAGGTTATCAATTAACCAAAAATGTATTTTTTATGAGAGATCACTGGGGTCTAGAATAGCTTTTAATATTTGCTTCTGGTCTTCACTGTTCCTAGCACAGAGGCACATGGGAATCATATACCTAGGTCCTTACCACTTCTGAGATACTGAAAATACCTTTATTCTTCAACATTCTTCAGCATTTTTTGACATTAGAATTGATTTTTTTCTAAGCAGATATAAGTATCTCACAGACCTATAATGCTGAGACTTGACTTCTTTAGAACATGATTATACCAGCTTCTGGACAGGCTGGAGAAGGAGAGTTACTTTCTCTCCCACCTAAGAAGATTAGCCATCATGTGCTTTAGCATCTAGCACCTCATCTTCCATGTCTTTACTGTAATTTTTATTTTTCTTCAACTATATAATTCCTAGTTTCCTCATCTATATACATAAAGTAAATATTTCAGAGCAGTGTTACGAATTGAATGAGACAAATTTTCTAACAGAGTAGCTATTATATAATTGTATTTGTTATTAAATCCCAGATATACTCTTAATATTTATGAATCAGAAACTGTCCAAGAGGGACTTCCCTAGTGGCACAGTGGTTAAGACTCTGTGCTCCCAGAGGCAGGGGCCCTGGGTTCCATCCCTGTTCAGGGAACTAGATCCCACATGCATGCTGCAACTAAGAGTTTACATGCCACAATTAAGGTGCTCGCCTACTGCAACTTGAGACTCTGTGCAACAAAAGAAAAAGAAAGAAAGAAAGAAAGAAAGAAAAAAAAAAAGAAAGAAAGAAAGAAAGAAAGAAAGAAAGAAAAAGAAACTTTCCAAGAATAGCGAAATGGTTTTATTTATGTTTGCCGAAATAGTGCATGTGTTCAATAAATATTAGCTATCATTCCTATTTTGTACATGGTCTCAAAGAAATTTATGCTCGTCAAATGATATAAAAAATAAAGATGAGTGCATAAAAGTACAGAGATAGTGCCAAGTAACTGACAGAGCTACAGAAAGAAAGATAATATAGAAGACAACAAATTTCCATTACAGAAACCAACTTTAATTAGAAGCAACAAAAAGATGAGACAAAAGCTGACTGGTAACAAAATCAGTAATCTGACAGAAAACTGTAAAAATCAAAATATAGAAAAATGTAAATAAAAACTGATTTGAAAGAAGCTGAAAGATATGGGAAAGAAATAAAAGAGAAAAAGGAGTGCTGTCCCTGAAGAAGAAATGATTACAAATATAAGAAAATTTATACTGAAGAAATATTAAAAGAAAACACTCTTGAAAGGAAGACTGAATTAAAGATTTATAGGGAACACTCAATTATATTTTTAAAAAAGATACACATATTAATAACAATTCTAAAGAACTGATATTGCTCATCTGCATAGGGA
>NW_006770356.1:492393-495289 GCF_000442215.2 Lipotes vexillifer | reverse complement strand
GGGAAAGAAAATAAAATCACCTTCATAACGTGGATTATCCATGAAGTAAAATGCTAGCTTCAGATTTCTCAAAAATAACATTCAATGTCAGAACACATTAAGATCTGTAGATTATAATTCTTTATTTTATTTTATTATATCTTCTCAAAGGACCACACTCAGAACTTCTAAGAAGAGTAGACAAAGCCAATGAGACAAACTGTGCTCATCTACTATAAAGCAAGAGCCAAAGAGTTTTCCATTAGAATCACTGATCGACAGACTAACCAGCCCAGTTTTGGAGGTGTCAAAGGGGGTGGCAGATCACAGAAGTTAACAACAGGAGAATTTAATCTTATATTGGAGATAATTGTTCAAAACAAAATCCTGGAGGAAAAACATCAACTAAACCAAAGTTTTTGGTTTGAAAGTTCAATGGACCAAATCAAGTCCACAAGTGCTTAGCAAGATTGAAAGGATCAATGCAGTGAAATATCTCTGACTTTAGCTCCTTTCTGAAGCCTTTAAAATGCCAGAGGATTTTTTACTCAATTTGTACCCTCATTCATACAGTAATCAAATGAAAAATGTTCTCAAGAATTAAAGAGCTCAGGCAATTTCACTTCCACGAATGCCTCCAATAAAACAAACAAACCCATATATAACAACTCAAACAAACCAAGTAAAACAAAGAACCGACTGATTACAGTATCTGCACAAACAAAAGATGATGCAAAAACAACCAGAAACACCACTTCCAAAACACTTGTTACTTCTTCTTTGGAATTTACTTAGTGATAATGGATTAATAATTCAGATCCTCAATTTTGGGGGGTGGTTTTTGAGATCATATAACATTAGGAGATAGAAAAGTTGGCATACTGCAGTCTGTAGGCCAAATCTAGCTTGTCATCTAAATTTTTTTCCCTGAGGTACTCAGTTCATGGTGGTAAAATTTAGATTGTTTTACACAGAGGTCATTCAGGTTTGTGAAAAAGCAAAGGGCTTTATTTTGTCCGTGTCAAGTTAAGGATGCCTAATAAAGAAAAACACGAGAAGTTAAGTGGATAGTTGGATATACGAGTCTGAAATTCAGGGGAGAAGCCATTGTTGTTTTTAAACAACTAGTGGTTCTTTAATTAACACATCTTATTTTTCAGAATGTGACCCATATGTGTTATCACTTCAGATTTTAAAGTGTTTTGCTTTTGTGAAGTTTTCATTTAAATTCACAGTGTTTCCTGATTTGATAAAGTTAAAATTGTTTATGAATCCAGCAGTTTGATTTGACGTATTTTACAATAGCAACAGATAATAATTTCTGCGTGATTTTATCATTTATTTTTAGAGAAATTCATTTTAATTGTGACTCAGAACTAACAGGTAAATTTTAAAATAAAAAGCAGGAAATATCCACCCATCATTACTAAACAGATCACTTTATAAGATTATAAACTTTATGATATAGACATTAATCAAATTACCTTTAGAAAGTTTGTATCAAAAGTATTTTTCTAGCTATTTATTTTCTACAATAGACTTTTTAGATTAATTAATAACATTGTTTATCAAACTTGTGGGTCAAGATAATTTAATTTTTAAAAATTTGAAGGCATAGAATAACTTTTTATATGATTATGTTTATCACTATTTACCATATAAAAATTAAAATTTATAAAATATTTACATATTACTTTAACAAATAATAGTAATACAATTATTACATGTTAATATAAATAATGTATATATATGCAAATTATTATATTTTCCAATACAAATATTCATGAACAGAGTGACATCACTTTACATTTTCACATTGTCTGGCTTAACAGCAAACAACAGGATTATCAAATCTATTCTACTTTAACTTTGAAATGTCACAAGTCATGCAGAACCCCTAGAAAACCTTATCTTTTCTCTTGAGATAATGAGCATGAATAATGTCTTAGTATCATTATGCAAACAGTTTTGAGTTTGAGGTACTCTATAAGTCTCTACTTCTGAGACCTCAGATTTATAAGAGTACATCATTCTCTTTTTGCTATTTTTCTTTCCTCATTTTAATTTTTTTAAAATGTATATCTGCTTTCAATCTCTAACATGCTTGAAGTGGTCCAATAACCTTTGGGTCAACACCCTAAACCTTTTCCATGGACATTGTCAGAACTGACTTCAAAGTGGAGATTCATTGTCTGTGGTTGTTGACATCAAGGACATTTGGGGGGGTCACCCAGGAACTTGCCTCATGGAGAATACTTTTAGGAAGAATGCTGACTTTTACTGCATGTGTGCGCATGTGCATGTGTGTTTGTGTGTTTTGCCTAAATTCTAAATAACTGGATGTTGCCAGCTAGGAATTGCTCATACACTTATTATAATAATTTAATGTTGTAAACTGCATTCAAGAATGAGGAAAGATTTTCAACTGCATGCATAGAGGCTCCATGAACAAACAATGAAATAGCTGTAGTAATTATTCCACAACCATCTCTCTCATTCTGTCTCTATCACCATTAATTCCCACCTTTCATAAAAGTTATGAATAAGAGAATTTCAAAAGCAAATAAGAAATGTACTAAGCTGAGAATTGCTTTAGAAATGCACATACTTGAGGCTACATGGAAGGAATCGAGATACACAAATACAGTTTGACAAAAATGCTTTTTTTGAAACCACAGTTTCTTTTTCCCACATGATTGATATATTAGTGAAAACTCTGAATGCAATGGGAATTCTGTGCCTGATTATGCATGATTTAACTGGTGAGAAATAAGTAGGTGAAGACAGAAAATTGCACTCAGCTGAACCAAAGTGTGTAGGAAAATAAAAATGCACACAACTCAAAGGTCTACCAGCTACTTCAGTTCACCGTATGTGTTATCCTATAAGGTTTGTTTTGCTATGCTTTCACATTTGT
>NW_006770356.1:491954-492383 GCF_000442215.2 Lipotes vexillifer | reverse complement strand
TATATATATATATATATATATATATATATATATATATATATATATATATATATATATAGTTTTGTTTTTGTTTTAAATCACCAAGAAGTGGGGAAGTAGTGAGCAACTGGAAATGCAATTTATTTTATAAGGGCAAAAAAGGAAAGCAAAAAATCATCTGAAGATATTTTGCTGTGCAATTTACAGGAATTTGTACAGAGCTGTGGTGTGTGCATAGGTGTTTCTGAATGCAGGTGCTATGTATGTTTGTTTTTCTTATATAAACACACTCATGTTTTTTAACATACATAATAGATGACATTCTCATGTGAGAAGCATTTTTATGTTTGCTTTCCACCATTTCAGTGGCTACGGACTAGAAAAAACAAACTGTCAGTGCTGCTAACATTTCCTAAAGTAACAGGAGCTTTACTCCTTTCCTGCTCACTG